>NC_087127.1:2156715-2459745 GCF_030705265.1 Helicoverpa armigera | reverse complement strand
TGTTTGATTGACAATTTTTGCATAATGTTGCATGTAGAAAATGGATTTAATGTTGCCAGTAGAAAATAAATTCTTGAATTTTATTTTATTTCTGGCTAATTGATAATAAACATTAAATTTTAGTAATTGCTTCAATATGCAACTCAAAATTTTTATTATTTATTTTTTTATTTTAGCTGAAAAAAAAGATAGGGTAAGAGTAGAACCAATAAAAGATGTGATAGCGCCCTCTTACACACCTAAGCATAACTACTACGCAATCGCGCATCATCGTCATTACAAATAACGCCATCTATATTTCAGTTTCTTTAATATCTTACATTATAATACTACCAAATTAAAATGACACTTCCATGTAAGGACCTCAATGTATTTACTGTCTCACTTCATTTTGCAGACCTATAATGATACGTTTTCTCGTTTGCCACTATTAAGATTGTCACCCCTGGTTTTAAAAGTAGGTACACTAAAAAGAAACCTGATGCAAACTGCGTATCAAAGTAACTCATTTCAACGTAGGTCTATTTTTTTCATTACACACACTGTACTTGCACTGAGTACCAGGTCACAATGCGATGGCGGGGATTAGTAGGAAGTAATGATACTGCCAACTACTTAATCAAAATTATGTACTTGGTGAACACAAAAATTATCAATTCCCAAGTAGCGTCATTAAATCGCGGAGAATCTTAACACCGCGATTCAGGATTTGCATAAAAATGCACAACGCCATCTATGTTGACATAATGTAACTAAAACACTTAAACTAACATAAAATATTGTACACACACGAACTATGTTATTTCTAAATGATACACACACTAATAAATTCAATTAAGTAGTACAAAGAACAAATTGTTAATGGTATTATCTAAAACAAAATAAGAAGAATGAGAGTGAATTTGTCTGATTTGTTTGTTTACATATTTGAGAGTTCTAAGCGCTGTCACACGCGCGTAGACAGATATAGCTACTCTACTCTTGACGCGTTCTTTCTCGTTCACTCGCGAGTTTTGATTGGCTGGAACTCGCTCCGTGAGCCGGCTTACCGCTCGCCCTTATTTTGCGAACATCGCGCGGCGCGGCGTGGATGACGTCACGCAAGCGTAGTTTTGTATGGAGGAGGAAGCCGCGGCTTGTTTAGTAGGAGCAAAATGTTTCAAGTAATTTATAGACAATTTTTTTACGGTGGTAGGCGTTTTGTTATGCCTACATATTTAAATTGTGTGGTTTAAATGATTATATTAATTATACCTATACCTATATTATAACTTATACCTATGCTTCTTTCTTGAAATTCGAAAGGGAAGCCGATGGGAATCGGCTTATAAGGACGCCTCGCCACTGGTATCCACGGTATCCTGAGTATTGTGTGAACGGAAACCTCTATAGAACTCAGGTAAGTATATTGTAGTTTCAAGTCGCTGAAAGAAATAGTTTTTTTTAATTTCGAAGACTACATACATAGATTTTTTTACTTTATGTTAAGTAGGTAGCTTTTGTGTGAATTTTAATGCCAAATGCTTTTAATGCAAAATTTTGAGTTTCAGTATGTAACTACATATATACTTTTCATACGTAGGAAGTTTGATTTATCATTCTCCTGCCTTTGATTATCACAACAAAATCAAACACAATAAGAATACCCACCGTGACCTTTTGAATACAAAGTCTTACTACAAGGGTTCCTATAAATACCCAAAAATAACTCTCAAATATTCTACGAATAACAGTCAATAACATTTCTGGAAAATATACTTAAAATCAACTTAACATCAATAGGAAGCAGGATACTTAGGAAGAACAAACAAAACTATCAATTGAAGAGTTCGCAAAACCAGCGGTTTGTTCTGAAAGTTCGCAGAATAGCACAAAATCAATAATCCTTGTACACACAAACAAGTTACTTACTGCATGAAACTGGCATTAACTTTGAGTATTCTCAAGTATTTTAAGTGTATTTGCGTAATGGAAGCTAATGTTTAGGATTACCAAATAGAATTTGAAAACGTCGTTGGTAGTGACGTGTTTCCATAGTGAGAGCCTTTATAGTGAGTTTCAGGTTGTAGGCAGAGATTGATTGGTCCAAGATGAGTTCTGAAGCTAGCTAAGTTACACGTTAACAGAAAAAAGGCGGAAGATCATTAAATTAGTGGTCAATCATTAATCATCGTCTTGCTCATATCCCAATTTTTGGTTATTCACACATTTCCGTGTTCACATGGTGTGACATTCCCGTGGTAGTCCCTTTCCTCTATACTTTTATAGAAAACTTGCTATCTTCTGTGAGAAAACATTCAAATAAACATCAGGTATCATCATAAAAACATATGCTTTTTTCACCATTACCGATAAAAATCTTAAACGTTCCGTGCAAGCTACAGTTAGTTATAGTTAGTGCAATAGGAAGACCATCCGATACAGCCACTTTGTTCGGAGTGGCTCAACACGCGATGCTCCCACTAATGACTTATATGTATAGCACCTTAACGTGGGGCCAAATGGAGTTTTAACTGATACCATTGATTTTTATCGGGTTTCAAAGCGCAAGATGGAAAAATTGGTTTAGTCAGAACAGGTCGTGCGGTATTCGTTTTAATTAATATTTTAGTTTGTAAGACTCTTCCTGTAAAATAATTCAACTGATCTGAGTAAATTAAACCAGGTAGGTAGGTACACAGATAATAAAAAGTGCCCTAGTGGTCAGCATTTTGAGAAATTCTTTTAAACATTTTCATAATGTCCAAGAAAATTAAAAATTCTACAGAAAATTAAAACTGTGTTCGTAGAAATTGTTGAAAAAGCTGCCAATTTACAATTCTCGAAAAGTCTTTATCTCCGAATATTAAGCTTCCGTAAGCACATGTAAGAAGATGCGGGCCGCTCATTTATGTAAATACTTAAGACCTTCATGCAGTATGTAATCCTTGGAATACAAGTGACTGAATTATAATTAAAGTGAACAAGCAAATATGTAAATGTACTGAATTAAGATAATATTTTTTATAAAGATTAGATCAAACTATTCTGATAAAGAGTCCAAACCCGCTTGTGATCTCTCTCCGGTAGTGTCGGTTTGCCGTCTCATCGGACCATGAGAGCGAGAGAATAGGGAGTGCAACTGTATGTACAAAAATTAAAAACATTGTCACAATTGAAACAGTGTTAATGAGTAGTGTTCAATGTTCAAATACAATAATATACTTAACTATAAAAATTTTTTAAGCACAATACTGTTTGTATTGTAGTAGTGAATAACGTTTGCCAGTTTTTGTCCGTCTTCTTATCAACGGGAATCCTTACATGTTTTCACAACTGAAGGAAAAGTTCAACAGTGATAACATTAGAGATAAATAATTCCCTCTTCTCGTATCAAAACTTGCTAGATCTTGAGTGCGTAAATATTTTATTTGCTCAAAGAAACTTACGGGGGCTTTATTTTGATACGCAAGTAACCCGCATTTCATTGGGAAAAGGAGGCGGAAGTAATGTATTCTGTTAGAAGGTTTTTTGATATGTAGGTACCTACTGCAAATTAAATCACTCTAAGAGTACCTGCCCAGCAAATTTTTAGTCGACCGACACACGTTCGTACATTACAAAGATCAGATATTTAGTCGGTATAAGATCGAATCAAGATATTCTTTGTTTAAAAAAAATAATGCTAACCATAGGGTCATCTGTCAGTCAACTGTTTAGTCTGCAGTGTACATAATAGATTTATTAGGAGGCTTCATTTGCATATAGGTTATACATTACACTAATATACGCGCTATTTTTGCTCTTGGTTCGGGAACTACTTACCTTTTAACGCAAGTGAAACCTGTCGAAACCTAGTTTCCCCTATATTCATTACAGACACGACTACATATTTACGTAGTTTACACAGCATATATACCTGCGTATAACAAACATGCATTCGCACAAACAGAGCTGGTAAACTGTGTTATGCAATTTCAACCTTCATACTGATAATTGAATTGAGTGCTGATATTTCCGACTGTCGCTTGTTTTTCTGGGTATTTCTAGCCAACGGGCTTTGTTTGTTCTAAGCCTTGGTTCGTGAAATGTGTTGTTATATTTTTGAGATTCATGTTTACTTACGCTTGTTTTTTGTAACAAGGTTAGATACCAAAGGTGTTCTGATTTTCCCTAGATATTGTAAAATGTTCCCACACCAGTTAATATTGCAGAAATTCTTTCTTAGCGTTTGTATTTTCTCTGTATTTTCATCCGCAGATACCAATAACCAGATAAAGTGATCCTTGAGTAAGGTTTGGTTTATGTTTGTATGCACTCGGAGTAAAGCCGGGGTGGTGGTTAAGTATCCATGAAGGCCTTAGCTTAAAATCCTAGCAGTGGCGGCCCTAGGGGTGTGCGAACTGTGCCATCGCACAGGGCCTCGCGCTTGGGGGGGCCTCGCGCTACAACCCACACTAATATAAAAAAATTATAATTAAAAAATATGTATCTTATCCAAGAAAAAAAAATGCATTGTTTGACTTTCAAAACTCAAAAATTTTCGCGCTCGCTACGCTGTACAGTCAACTTCAGGTCAGTGGTAACAGTTTTATAGGAAAATCGTACTTATTGCTATTGAGTTAAGGTGCATGACAGTTACCACTGATGTGCGGTCTACCGTACTGTTGTTTATTATACAAGTTTAGGCGCTTTAGTGACCCAAAGCTCAATTTTTTTTTGCGCTTGCTACGCTCGCGGGTGCTTTACACTCCACTTGTTTTGTTTTTTTTTCATCATTTTTTAGCCGGACCTAGAAGGTAGCGCCGCTTTTAAGTCCTTTTATTATCAAAAAAAGAACTCCAAGTTTCCGTATGAACTTTCTTATTTACGACGTTCGAACTGTTCAAGTCACGATCTTTCAATACATAGGGGGCTCTTGGGTTATGATTGCACCCGGGCGCTACATGAGCTAAAGACGGCCCTGTTTATCTCGGTGCTGAAATATACATATATTATTAGAAAATAATGTAACTGAAACCGAAATGGTCTTGAGAATTCGAATATTAAAATAATAATACAGAAAAAGCAGTTTTTGAGGCTTAAAATTATTAAAACATGTTTAAAGAATTCGATGAAACAAGATCGACTTTCAGCCCTTGCTATTCTTTCGATCAAAAATGACGTTGCTCATTCATTCGATTATTCTGCTTTAATTAAAGATTTTAGTCTTAAGAAAAGTCTTAAGTAAGGTGAAGGGAAAACATCTTGAGGAAACCTGGACTATATAGTCTGAAATCACCAACCCGCATTGAGCAAGCGTGGTGATTAATGCTCAACCCTTCTCCGTGTGAGAGGAGGCCTGTGCCCAGCAGTGGGACGAGAATATATATTTTTTTTAATTAATT
Source organism: Helicoverpa armigera (assembly GCF_030705265.1). Taxonomy (NCBI): domain Eukaryota; kingdom Metazoa; phylum Arthropoda; class Insecta; order Lepidoptera; family Noctuidae; genus Helicoverpa; species Helicoverpa armigera. Next base: position 2,454,379 of record NC_087127.1, on the reverse strand, counting down.
TGTTTAACATGAGCATTTCTCCTCAAACAACGATTAGCTAAATCAAAACACTAGCTTACTATCGCAACACAAACTTCTCACGTAGGACTAGGGCTGCCATCCGTCCGGGTTTCCCCGGATCTGTCCTCGTTTGGAGGCCGTCCGTCCGGGGTTTCAAGAAGTGTCCGGGGAAAACCCGGACATTTTTCACAGGGCCGTCTTAACCTATGGTGCAGGGTATGCGAATAACCCAGCCATACATTCCTAGGGCCAGCAGATTTCGGAGGATGATCACTCGATTTGAGAGGATAAGAAGTCAAACAGGTTTTTGAATAACAATCGTTAAACCCACCAACCAAGCCAATTCATAGCCTGCCTCGCCTTCATCAACTACGAGTTGAAAACATAGTATACATGAGATTGCTTGCCTTGTATGGAAGTTTAACCTTGTAAAATTACAAATAGACAAGCATTTGCTGCAGAAGTCGAAGCGTCCCAAAACTCAAAAATTTTCGCGCTCGCTTCGCTCGCGGCTTCTTTTCTTGGCACTGTTTTTTTTACATTTAGCTACTTTAGTATCCCAATATTCAAAAAATTTTGCGCTCACTTCGCTTGCGGCTTCTTCACTTTGCGGATTTTTTTATTATACAAGTTTAGGTGCTTTAGTGACCCAAAACTCAAAAATTTTCGCGCTCGCTACGCTCGCGGCAACTTCACTTTACAGATTTTTTTATCTAACTAACCTATCAAAAAGGTAGCGCCGTTTTAAAGTCCTATTACTAACTAACAAGAAGGTAACTCCTAGTTTCCATATGAGCATTCTTATTTATGACCTTCGAAATACATTAAGTCACAATCTTTCAATACTAGGTACTACATGAGCTACGGCTCTGACTTTTCATGTAAGGAAGCACCTCATTGAATTTAAGTATATGGTAATATTAAAAATTAGGTCTAGTTTTGTTTTCAAAAAAATCGGACTCGTCCGGGGAGCAATGCGATTTACGCAAAATGTCCGGGTTTTTTAAATGTTTTTCCGGGTTTGGCGGAATTCAAAATGGCAGCCCTACGTAGGACAAAGGGCCTCGCATAAGACCTGCCGCACGTAGCCTCGCAATGGCTAGGGCCGCCGCTGAATCCTAGCAATAGAAATTGAAAGGAAATATTGCTTTCAAATATCATCACTCTCTTATAACTAAGGTAGGTCATACAAACAAGGAGAAAATACACTAAAGGCAGAACGAATGTGAGCTTTATTGCACATAAAATTAGATCCAAAATGATGTTGCTGACACACCAAACTTTATACATTCAACTGAATATGATCGTCTAAATATGCAGATACGTTGGAAATTGCGCGACATAAACGAATTGTGTTCGATTTTTAACTCAGATTATATAACCAACTGGAGGCGCCATTGCTACGCCTTCCCCGTAGTTAAAAATTTGATAGCACCATTCATACTTATGTATCTATGTGTGCGTGAATTTCATGCTAATATTTTGTGCAATTTCGTCATCGTCCATACTCGTATGTAAACCTGTGTGCGTGAATTTCATGCTTGTATCTGCCAATTTTGTCGTGTGCGTGCGTGAGCTCGGAAATGCATTTTAGCTATCACTACTTCTTGCGTAATCTTACTGCGCGTAAATTGGCAGACTTTGACTATGGAACTTTTTGGTTTTTAAGTGCGTGTTTTTCTGTTTTCTTTACACTATTTATTTATCATTGTCATAATTGGGCTCCTTGTCCAATCGGCTGAATGCTCTAAGATTTTTATCCACACGTGAAGGTAAACCGAGCCGTGTTTGTGGTTGTATCGGAATAATAACCTCATGTTTAGGTTAGGTTAAGCAAATGATACAAATTGCATACTATTGTGTGAACTGTATGGAGTTTGCATACGTAATTCTGTCCTTAAATTGCTTGTTTTGTGTTGTTTATCTGTGGTTAATTGCGTTACATTATACCTACGTTTGATAATATTTATGTTATTAAATGAACAGGAAATGTTTTCTGTGTTTGTATCCTAAAGGCTCCAAAACTACTAAACCAATTCGAAAAATTCTTGCATTGTTGGAAAGCTACACTCTTTCCGAGTAACATGGACTATATTTTTATCCTGGTACAAGAAAAATCGCGGGAACAAAGCTGTAATGAATATTATTCTACCTTACTTAAAGGCAAATCTAGTTAGTAATATTAGTATCTAGTATTATTGGTATTGTTCAGGGTACCTGAGTCTTCCTACACAGGTATTTCATAATAATAATGGTAAGATAATGATAAGGTCGGAACTAAGATAGTATTACAACAAAGGACTTCCACGTCTGTCCATCTCTGAATTTGTTTGAATGTAAGTCAACCCAAATGGACTGGACCCAAATGGAGTTGACTTGGACAGCCCGACACACTGTCAAAGTACATAGCATTTACCGTCATACGAAACTGACCAACTGTAGGTCCTTAAATATATTGGATTTCTAGTCAAAGGCTTTGAACTGGCTGCAAATTAATGAAGCCTTTTAGCTAGAAATTGTAGCCTACCCTGCGTAGTTTGCTCACGACACATCCGGGAAATTTTAGTGTATTCGACCAATACCCTCAGGAATTTGGGACCACTTCCCGTTGAAACGTTCATGGTTGCAACCGGGGATTTGTAGGGTCCAATTGAAGCTACATTTTTTAGAAAGCCGAGCAATGTTGTACGTGACTTTGGAGAATAAGGTTTTTGACGAATAAGTGGAACGAATCGTCGATAGAGTTGTTGAGGAAGGAACTGTTTTTTTTTGCAGTAGAAGTGTAGGATAAATATATGTCGAAACATTTTAGAAAAAGTTTTTCTCAAAAAATGTAGGTAGATAGTTACTAAGATTGTATAGTTACGAACTTTGTACTTTGGAGCTTAATGAAAGTCAAAATACTTAAAAATTGCATTCGTACAAATAAAAACCTTCGGTTTCAAGAACGCAATCTTAACCCAGCAACCGCAGAATAGAACCCCTCACTACAAAACCAAATGACTCAGAAAACATGCGTCCAATAACAATAAAAACGTACAAAACATACATACAAAGCAACATATCTCACAATAAACATGGAAATTGTCAACATACATACAGTAATGGTTTCCGATAGGAATGAGAATGAGTTCCGATGTAAATCAGCCGAGAATGCAAATGCGAACAAACACGACTAGAGCCGAAGGTTGACGGAAACAGCCGAAGTTATGTAAAATCGGAAAGTTCTTTCAAGAGCTGGAAAGTGTAGCATAAGTTATGAATGTGAAAGTCGATTTTATTTTGTAAGAATGTTTACTTTAAGTATATTTTACATAGACATATTAAAATGTTATGCTTAATAAAACAGGCAAGAATAAACAGGAATTATATCCACTATTTTAAAACTCGATTTCATAAAAATACAAACCGTAATTTGGGAATTGAGAAGTCGGTTAAAAATGTACAAAATAGTCCGACACAGTTGGCAAAATTGTGACCCACAAAATCAATGATAAATAATGTCGGACAGCCCACAGAAACTTTATCAATTGATAGTGGATATATATTGTTGTTTAGACAAGAAAAGGTTCAACATCCATTCCGTTGAGAACACCATTAAAGTTTCAAGGGTGTTACGCTTCTCTGTATAAACCTCGGCAGACAAAGCGGTTACCTCCGAGGCTTTCTGGGTAATAGAGTCTTTTCACAGCCTCTGTAAGTGTGAATAGTAAGGTTTTTAGCCGACTGCTGAAGAAGGATGATTTATTTTTTGTTGGTACACTAGCAGATCCAACTGGCCAGTTTATTGAGTTATCTTTATGAATGTGTACTTGTTTAGCTCGATAATATGTGATAAAGATTTTTTGTTTTAACTTAAATTGATGTTTTTTGTTTTGGATTATATAGTTAGGTACAGTTTTGGTTTATTATGTCATTGAATATCTTTGTCAGTTTTTACGGGTAGTCAGAAGCCAGTAAGTCTGACAATCAGTCTAACTTAGGGGTATTGGGTTGCCCGGGTACCTAACTGGGTTGATGAGGTCAGATAGGCAGTCGCTCCGATCCGGTTAGACTAGACGCCGACTCCAACAAGGGAACAGGCTAGGCAAATAATTACATAAGTAAGAGTATCATATAAACACAGAACTGAAATGACTTTATTTTTGATTTCTACCGTTGCAATCCATCATCAGCTTTTAAGCTTACAATAACGCGTAGCCTTTTCAATGCAATTATTCCAGCCAAAAGTTTTCAACGAAATTCATATAGGTTCACAGAATCAATATTAAACCCAAGCCAGAGTTAATAGAATTACCGATAACTTGCCAGTTCCAATATAAATAAAATATAAAGGTGGGTTTTCGATACCCTTATCCTTATTACCAGATGTCTTTGCAATTTTTTCCTCGAATTTTCGACAAAATTGTTGAAAAGATACAATGTAATACCTTCTTTAAGGTCTATGACTGCAATTATCTATTATAGAATAAATGTGTCGTTTGTCAAGCATGTAAGAAACACTTTAAGAAACATGGTATTCTGAAAAGTCACATAATAAAATTCCATATTATATTTATATTCTGTTTCACTGTTCCCTTCAGGTTATGGGCCCAGGCACATAATCCTGCAAGGCGATAGTATCGTAAAACAGTGAAACAGTAAAGACTGCATTGTAAAGACTTGTTCGTAATACAAGGAAGTGCAGGAAGGAAAATGGAAGATAACAAGACATCGCATATAAAATTAGAAGGAACGACAAACTGGAACGTATGGAAATTTCAAACAAAAGTCGTGTTACGGAGCCAGGACTTACTGGATGTGGTTCTAGGAACGAGGGTGGCACCAAAAGAGGCGGTGGAGAAAGCTAAATGGGAGAAGCTGGATGCGAAAGCTCAAACATGGCTTGTGACAAGAATGTCGGAAAATGTGATGACGCACATCCTAACATGCAATACGTCTGCAGAAATGTGGAAGAAACTTTGTACTATTTACGAACAAACTTCCGAAACAACTGTACATATCATCCAACAACGTTTCTTTCAATATAAATATGAAGACGGAACGGACATGTCCACATTCTTATCGAAAATAGAAGAACTGAAAAATCAATTAAAGCAGATGGGAGAAACTATTTCCGAAAAATTCATAATAACTAAGGTGTTAATGTCACTTCCAGTAAAATACCTTTGATTATATATATGTCTAGATGGAGTGTCACCATACAATCCCAACAAAGAAGCAGAGACAAAATTGTTATGCATGTGTGCGTGTAGGTGTCATTTTACACCGCGAGTTGACGTAAATAATGATACCAGCTTCTACGATTCTCCCATAAATAATGAAAAAAATAGACTAATTAAATAAGTTTGTATTGTTGTGTTATTCTGTTTAACTAAAACTTTATAGAAAATTGAACCCTGCTTGGCACTGCTCCTTTTGCAAGTCTTCGGCGTCCTATCTTGTCGACAGTACTAATGTCCTTGCTGCGGAAGTGATCGGAACACACTACGGTATTTTTTGTTGGTGTCTACATCGCATCTACGCGGCTTTTTTTAATGCGGTCTATCCACTGACTCCTAACAATAGGATTACTTGGAATTCAAAAAAAAATATATGTTACGTTGATGACAATAATTTACTAATCAAATAATAGTAGATAATATTTTGGAGAATCAGAAAATGTCTATCCGAGCAATAAAAATAGAAATTATACCTATTATTTTTTTGCACAATGCTTAAAAAAATATCCTTTATACATAACATGAAAAAGTGAAGTTGGGAAAATGAAAAACAGAAACTGGCAACACTGATACAATATGGCGTGATTTAGTAAACATAATTACAAAAAAACAAATATTTATTTTCTGGGTCAGTTACCGATGATAGGTGATGTTATTGGCACTTTTTAGCCTTCCTTTATAATTCCGGCAGACTTTAATTGCACATGGTGTCATTTTATCTCTGTTATTTGTATTTTAGTTAGCGCGCGAAATACGTATTGACAGTTAAGCGGCACGATCTGTTCTGATTGACGGGAAAGCTCATGTCGATGAACAGTACATCGACATTTTTTTCCACGCTTGCGCGCACTCGACGCTACATCTAGACATATATATAATCAAAGTAAAATACCAATATTTTATATCCGCTTGGGAATCGGCGCCAGAAGACAAGCAGACTTATGACCACCTCGTTGCCAGATTACTCATAGAAGAAGAGCGATTGAGAGACAAAGAAGAAGTGCCTCAGCAGTCGGCAGCTTTCGTCGCGAAGAAAGAGGATAGACAGAACATCAAATGCTTCAAATGTCAGAAAACAGGACATTTTCAAAGTGAATGTGGTGGACGCTTTGGTGGACAGTACAATAAAAGAAACAATATACCAAAAAGTGATACGCGTAATAAACCGTGGAAGAAGTGCTACTACTGTAAAAAGTCGGGACATACTAAGAATGAGTGCTGGTTCAAAATAAATAAGGATAAAAAGGCCGAAAATGCATTCGTCGCGCAGTCGAGTGAAAATTATAAACAATCGCAGTGGTTAGTGGACACTGGCGCAAGCCAACATATGTGCCGCGATCGTTATCTCTTCGATACGTATTATCCGTTAACAAATAAATCCGTAATTATAGGAAACGGTCAGGCGATTAGTGCACACGGATTTGGCAGGGTGGCGCTGCAGTTCCATGACGGTCGGCAATGGATAGACACAACCATTGACAATGTGCTATATGTTCCAGAACTGAAAACAAATTTATTTTCAGTGACATGCGTGACAGCTAAAGGATATGTCATGAAAATGGACAATAAAACGTGCAAAATTTATAAACATAATAGAGTATGCGCGGTGGGTCAAAACCGTGGTGATATGTGCTATATGAACGTAAGATATAAATGCGAAGAAGCAAACGTAACTCAGGTACAACTAACTTTGAATGAATGGCACGAAAGGCTAGCGCATCAAAATTTTACACACGTTAAAACTTTTCTCAAAAATAATAACATTCGTTTTAGGGATAATGCAGAAGAAAAGTGCGAGGGTTGCCTACAAGGCAAAATTCATCGGCTGCCCTTCAAAACGTCTGAAACAAAGTCAACTAGGACATGCGAAATTGTACATGCAGACACGTGTGGGCCTATGGAGGTACCATCAGTGGGAGGTTCCCGTTATTTCGTTGTCATGAAAGATGATTACTCAAATTACAGGTCAGTGTATTTTATTAAAGGGAAGGATGAAGTGAGAGTGTGTATTGAGAACTTCATAAACCAAGCTGAAAATATTACTAAAAATAAAATACATTATTTTCGGAGTGACAATGGAACGGAATATACAAGTAGGGCTGTGCAAGACCTTTTTGCTAAGCGGGGTATCATTCACCAAACAACAGTGCCATATACGCCCGAGCAAAACGGTAAGGCGGAAAGAGAAAACCGTACTTTGGTTGAGGCAGCGAGAACAATGTTGTGTGCAAAGGGTTTACCTAAAAAGCTATGGGCAGAGGGTATTCATACAGCAGCCTATGTATTAAATAGAACTGGCAAAAGCCATGAGCCTGAAAGAACACCGTTTGAGACATGGACAAACAAACGCTTTGATTTTAATAATTTAAAAACCTTTGGCACAGAAGTTTTCGTCCATATCCCAAAGCAAAACAGAAGAAAGTGGGACCCAAAGGGAGAAAAGGGAATAATGGTGGGGTATGGAGATAATGTAAAGGGATATAGAATATATTTTCCAAAGAAAAACAGCGTGGAAATTAGAAGGGATATAGTTTTTCTAGAACAGACTGAGGAGAAGAAAGAACAGTTGGTAATGTTGGAAATCGAAAATGTTGGTCAGGATAGTACATCCAGTGAAAAGGTAAACGACATAAACCAACAGTCCAATGAAAGTGTAGAGCTGAAGGAAGCCAAACAGCCGGAGGCAATTTTAGAAGTATCTTCAGTTAGTGACATGAGTATGCATGTACCAGATAGTGACATGAGTATGTATGTACCATGTTCAAGTGACGAGGTCTGCAGCAGTGAAGAGGATAGAGTATTATCTCCTCGCAGAAGTACTCGTATAAGAAAACAGACCTCCTTCTACAAGTGTCACTATGTCTCCACTCAGGAAAATGAGCCTTTAACATTCCAAGAAGCCATGAAAAGGCCAGACGCTAGTAAATGGCAAGAAGCCATAAGCAGAGAACTAGAAACCCTGAAAGAAAATAATACGTGGGTTGTCTGTGAAAAACCTGTGGATGCAAAGACTGTAAGCAGTAAATGGGTTTTCAAAATTAAAAAAAAAAATCGAATGGTAATGTCCAATATAAAGCTAGACTAGTGGCCAGAGGCTTTGAACAAAATGATCTGTTAAGTTCATTTGAAATTTATGCCCCCGTAGCTAATTTATCTACTTTTAGATTGTTTGTTTAAGTTTACAACAGCATTAGGAACTAGGCCAGATATCTGTGTAGCTGTGTCAATTTTAAGCAGGTATCAAAACAAAGCAAACAATGTGTTGTTAGCAGCTCTTAAAAGAGTTATGAGATATATTAAATATACCATTAATCACAGATTAGTGTATAAATGTAATAATGATATGCTAGTTGGATACTGTGATGCTAACTAGGGGGGAGATTTAAAAGACAGGAGGTTAACAAGTGGATTTTGTTTTATGTTTTCAAATTGTTTAATTTCATGGAGTTCTAAAAAACAAGTTAGTGTGAGTCTGTCTTCTACAGAATCAGAATATGTGGCAATTAGTGTGGCTGCAGCTGATGCTTGTTGGCTAATAAATTTATTAAAAGATTTTAGTATTGAGAATATTTGTCCTGTAGTATTGTTTAGTGATAATCAAAGTGCTATAATGGTTGCTAATACTGATAGCGTTAAGAGATTGAAACATATTGACATTAGATATCACTATATTAAGGAATTAATTAAGAAAGGCAAGTTAGTTTTGAAATATGTCAAAACAGAAGATCAGACAGCCGATATTTTTACAAAAGCCTTAAATAAAAATTTGTTGTTTCGATTCATGAATAAGTGTAATTTATATGAGGATTAAGTTATATTTATGTGTTTATGTTTTGTAATGTTATGCTATGTTGTAGGTAGGTATTACCTTGAAGGGGGGTGTTGAAAAGATACAATGTAATACCTTCTTTAAGGTCTATGACTGCAATTATCTATTATAGAATAAATGTGTCGTTTGTCAAGCATGTAAGAAACACTTTAAGAAACATGGTATTCTGAAAAGTCACATAATAAAATTCCATATTATATTTATATTCTGTTTCACTGTTCCCTTCAAAAATATTTCAAGGTTTTTGTTAAGTAGGAATAAGGTCACTTTTTGTATGTAAAGGAAATAGAATGAAGTTATCCTATGAAGATTAGAATTTGGTTTTAAGTGCCTATTTGAAATACTTTTAGAAAAAAATATCTTTTATATTTCACTTGCGAGTATCCAATTATTGTGTTTGTGTAATCGATTAAAACTATCTGATGGCTGATGCAGTACTTTTGCTCAGCGAGAGATTGGTTCAGCAAAACAAAATGAACAGGAAAAATACGGGAAACGAGATAGTTATAAAAAGGGATTGAGGAAATGAGATCATCAAACAAATAATAGTTGATTTTGCGCAGCTCATTGTTAGTAATAATATTTGGACTTTCCCTAAATATCGGATTGCATTTCTGCTACCTCTCTATTTTCATTTGTTGTTGTTTTTATATCCCAGGTGTGGCAAACTAATCTAGGAGAAGCTAAATTCCTAGCTTTAAGCACTAATTTCGGTTAAAAACATGACTCATAGTTTGCGTGGAATAGCCACCTAATAATAAACAAACGCAGACGAGACACGAGACACGCTAATATAACATGCTTTCAAAATACGTAAAAGTTTGTTGGAAAAAACTTTAGAGAGCATAAATTATTTTACCCCTATAAAAAGGGAGTACCTTTAAAATATTTATAAGTCTGCGAAAGTGTCGGGAGCTCTTAAAACTGTTATAAAATGTGCCAGACATCCCTGCGATAGAGCAAAATTATGTAGAAGTGCCGCACGGACATATCTGTAGAGTGTAAGGGATTGGTCTTGTTGATAGCGAGAATAGTAATAAAACGATAGTGACTGTAATTCTAATGGAATAGTAAATTAAATCATGTACATTTATGCTGGTACCAAGATGTCATAAAAGTTGAGACTCCTCATCGGGAGTAAATTATATAATGTACACTCGTGCTGGTACCAAGACATCATATTTAACTGTAACAATTTTTATATTTACGAATTTTCTGCTAGGTTTTTCCAAGGGACATCTGTCGATTCGTGCGGGCGGATATATTACTTCATGCACCAATATAAAAAGTAGCCAGTAGACTTCTTCATTAAATGGGCTATCTAACACAAAAAGAAAACATCAAATTTTACTAATAATTCCAAAGATTACCGGGCTTTTTTGCCCATGTTATATTCGAGTGTCTTACCACGTATTATTTGTAAACCGACCGCTTCAATTCCCCGCTGTGACAGTGACCACAGCTTTACACTACGCTTGCTAGATTTTACAAAGAAATGTAACAAAAGACTTAACTGAACTTGTAGTTATTTTAATCCTTTGTAGTGTAGTTTAAATGAATGAGACAGATTCTTCATTGGAGATTAATTGGCGCAACTGCGGGATTAACCTCGGAAATTACATCTTTTCTTCAGTGTTTTTATTTGAGGAGTGATTTAGTAAAAGTGTGATATAACTGAGTTGCTTTTAAGATTTGATTTTCTTTAACTGCTTGAATGCCACTTATTAGAGAAAAATAGAAAATCAATTGTGTCTGCGTGGATCCGCGCCACCGGCATACAGGGGGTTTTTCAGCGCATGAGTGCGTTAAGCGCTACAATTTTTCGCCGCCTGTTGTCGGAACCGACCGTATGACAGTGAAAAAAGCGGGAACTGTTTGTCTAAAAGATGCATTGAAATTATTTGATTAACCAAACACAACCTAAAATTGAATTCAGTTCTAGCAAAATTATTGGTATTTTTTACAGCAATTGTTCAGCTACAGCGCTGATAATTCTAGAATATTACATCCAAATTGACCTCTTGACCTACGTATATTCAAATATAAAGTAGAGTAAATTCTAAATAAGATCCTCTCACACAATAGAGGTTTACCTCAAGATACCTAGCAATTGATATCGTAAACTAGACTTAGGAAAAAGCCGTAACGACGTAACGTATAATAAGTAGACAAACTAGCTACGTGACTTGACTAGAAAGTACCTTATACTCGGGTTCTATTCGTCTAGCTCACCTTTATCAAAATGTAGGTTGTAGGCTAGGAGCAATTTTTTTGAGAGTGTATTAATTAAAAAGGAAAATAAACTTTATTGTTATAAACCGCGTCTGTACCAGAGGACTAAATAGTTGCTACACATTCATTTTTTGTTATTGGTATTAAACTAATGTGATATTGCAAACTCTAAAACAATGCTAAATTAAAAATACTAGAAATACTTAATAATTTTTGACTCATAATCTAATTTCTGTAGAAAATAACCACGAGACCACCAGAATTTAATTGAAATAATTTCACCGCGTAACCCTCTGAAACCCGGGCTCACCGTGTAATCCGCAATTTAAATAATCCGCGGCCATTTTAAATAAAATCACCTCAACACCCTGTTTTAAGGAATAGCTGTAACAAAAGCTAAGAAAATGCTACGAGTTTGTAGATTTTATTTTAGTTCAACTTTACAAAAAAGATCTGCAGAAATCCGTCGTGCCAACCTAAAAAAACTGCAACGGGTGATTAATTATTTAATTCTCTAGTGACACATAATTTATTAATCGATATAAGTTTTCGCTATTTATCAGTAAAAAATATTAGTTTTATAAATTAGTAGAATTTACATTATTTATCGCCTTTGTACCGATATTATAGCCAACCTATAAAACGCTATCGAACCGCTTCACCTAAACTACAACCTTTAAAACAGGCGCCAGTTTTAAATTTAAATTTCATTCTTACTTCCAACATCACACCTGTGGTACAACGGTTACCGTAAAACGGAATTACGTGGATAAAAGTTGCTAGAACTGGCATTTTATTTCGATACCACAGAGAAAGGAAAAATAGCGGAGATGCCATAGGAATGGTAGGTCACGAGTCAGTTCTTGTAGGTCTATTAGAACTAACAAGATATTTTGGACCCTTGTCAAAGCAAGACCAATCTGTCAAAGATTGGTGATTTTATTTTGAGAATTGAAAACAATGCGAGAGTGCCATAGAAAGCGTGTATTTGGAGCGCTAGTTTACTAGGAGTTTTTGCGTTATGACATCTCTGCTAGTTTTGTTCTCAGTGTTCGATAGCAAGTTTTGTTCCCTCGTGTATATGGGACGGTATCTGTAGTCGTGTAGACGCTTCTAGTCCGATGGATATGCGATAAGCCGCGTAATGGATTTTGTTTTAAACTTATCTGATAGTAACAGGAAGGTCTTTTCTTGGGGGCTTTGGTGAAAACTTACTGTATTATCTAACGTGCAATCTTGTGGTTACTTTGTTGGTCTATTCTGAGCTTGTAATCCAAAGTGTTATTAGTTTGATTAAGCAAAGTTTTATTGGGATTACTCTTCCGCGTTTTGTCAGCAGTAATAACAATTCGGATAAGTGGTTTTCTTTTGCATTGATATAATTTCGCACACGATATGATCAGTTAGAGTGAAAGTTGCATATACATGTACTATTGTTATGGTAAATAAATACATAACGTAATAGGAAGCAATTACTACTACTACCTACCTTCTGAACTACTTTCCACAACTGGATAAAAAGTAACCTTAATAGGCCGTCTAAACATGAAATAATTTTTCAAATCAGTTCAGTAGTTCTTGAGACTACCACGTTCAAACAAAACTTCAGCTTTTGAAAGAGTACTTATGCTACTTATAGATAAACAACAGCAGCCTTCACAAACCAGCTGTGAATACCACTTAAAATAAGCCTAACTTCTAAATTGAAACACCTGAGGAAAGTTACCGAATATAAAGTACTTATTGAACCGCTAACTGTAACCAACAAGTATAAATTACGAGTTCGTAATTGACTTGTGTGAGTTCGTCACAGTTCGTCACGACTCACGTCATAATGTGACGAACTTGGAATTCGGTCGAGTACGTAACTCGCGCCAACTTGTTTGAATTGGTTAATGTGTAGAATTTCGGAGATGTTCTCGTTTTGTTGGAGTTCAAAGTTTCCTTTCCTTGTTTGTAGTTTCGGGTTTTGAAGTTCGTCATTCTTTAAGTTTGTATTGTATTTTGGGATATTGTTAGAGTTGTCGTAATGGTATGTGGTGTTGAATGGAGGGTTGAGAACTAAAGTTATGTTACTTGGATTATGACCTACCGTAAGATAGTCAATATTGTTACTTTATACTCTAGCTATTATTAAGTTCTTGATGTTTTGTATGCCGAAATGATGGATGAGCCTTAGGTATGTGTGTGTAAATGTACATTCACTCATGCACATTGTCTTTTAATGACATTTCCAAGCTTACGCTTACAAAGACAATGTGTATTTACATTAAACACACTTAATGGTTAATATATTTTGTGTAAATAAATACAAATTCAACTAGATAAATTACCTGTAGACCTACAAATCTCAAAATAACCAATTTCTGACCCATTCACACTTGATCGTCACCAATACATTTTCGAGACAAGGATCTTTCCCTTTCTATAACATAATAATATGACCATCATTTGAATTCAGTTTGCATAAACCATTTTCTGAGTTATGTAACTGGGAGAAAAAAATACTACGTGCCATCTACTTACCATTCACTGCTGATCCCAAAGAAGAATGAGTTGCTCGACCTTCGGACTTCATACTCCAGTTTATATAAAACCTTTTTATAGCTTTTATATAGTTTTATATACAGAGAAAAAAGGGCTGTGATGAATGCGGGGAATTAATTAGGTTTTTTTTAGGCTGAAAATTAGTATGGACGACTTTTTGGGCAGGTTTATAAATTGGAGAAGTAAATGAAATGGTTGAAAAATTGCTGTTGTATATTGTGACGTTTTAGGTATCTTCTAATAAAAGAAAACAGGTGGTATTAATTCTGGACCCAAACAGTAGTCGTTAGCTATTGTTATTTGAAGAGGCATATAATAGACTACGTTTACCTTACTTCTAGGAAAATTAGTTTTAGCCCGAAAATAATAATTATATTTTGCCGCATATCGGGCCTGAAAAAAAAGAAATCTTACTGGCAACAATATGGTTATGTCTTACTAACATGACAATAATCCGCTTAACCTTTCCCTTTATGTACAACACAAGATATCTTCATGTACAAAAATATGTTTTGATATTATTTAACACTAGCTGTTTCTCGCGGTTTCATCCAGGTCTCGGGGGAATTTCTTCCCGTACCTGGATAAAATAGCCTACATAACATACGACGCTTGGTGATAGTGTAGCTTCGCAACAGTGAATGCATTTGGTTCAGTAGTTTAGGAGCCTTTACGTTACAAAGCAAAAAAATGGTCTTTATAATATTAGGTATGTACTTCTTTTGCGAGCACTGAAGGCAGCCTCAGTCTTTGGGTTGTAAGAAATAGGTAGTTAGTCTCTATATTTTGCTCAGTACAAGAATCAAATCTGCAATGTAATTATCATATGTTGCTCTAACAAACCCCTTAGTATAAAACCTACTTATCCTCTACCATTGAGGCTAGAACAGAACCTTTTTTAACAACTCAGATTTAAAGCTGCCAAATTGAGATTGCTTAGCAAACCTATCGGCAAAAAATTCAATTCAAACAATAGCATGTATTTACTTTACGTCACTTCGTATCCAAGATGGCCGATATAAAAGGGAGTACGTGTGAACATATTGTGGACATAAAACCGTCCATGAAATAGCACTTATCTGGAGTACCAGGGTGTATTGTGCCGTTTATATGGCAAGGTAAACTATTACTGTACTATTGTTTTCTATTGAAGAGTTCGGATGTTGGAAAGTGAATGGAACGTTTACAGATGATATATTTGATGGTAGTTGTATTAAGTGTAAAATGTATGCACTTGATTACGCGATATTAATATTAATATGGTAATTTATATCGTCAATTGATGGAGCTAGCATGTATATTGGATGTGACGAGAGTGAGGACACAATTTCAAATACATCAATGCCAAAAGCTATATGAATCTTCTTTGACGATAGCGTGCGTGTGACGTGCGGTGTACCTACCATGGCTGTGGGCCTTTCATGGTGTATCTGCTAAATGTGAGTAAAATTATCAGAAGCAGTTACTATGAGAAACCCAGCCAGTGGAAAATTTAGACTAAAAAAGTACTTTTAATAATCAGTTAATTAGCAGGCATCTTAAAAACTTTCTTAAGAGGAAAATTCCAAGTACAAAAAGTTTGTTTGTTAAAAAGTGCGTTAATTTTGATAATTATAAACGACTAGCTGTTGCCGATGGTACTCATTTATAAACATGAAAGTCAGTCTGTCTATCTGTATGTCCCACGCTCGTTATAATACTACAAAACCAATTTTAATACCCCATTACAAACATACGCATACTAGGGTGTCCCAAGACATAAGGGGGATTTTTTTTTTCTCGAATTCAAATACGCATACCCTCTAATTTTTTTCGGTTTGACCTCATTATCTCCTATAATAAATATTATCTCGATCAGACAGTGGTAACCCGTGCCGACTTAACGCCAAAGTTTTCACATGAAAATTTGTACTGACTTACTATGGAGAAATTTATATCTTAATTATTATTACTAAAACTAACCTTGAATACATCCAAATAATGTTTTATCTTCTCATATACATTGAAAAATAATATCATTGTTAAAATTTTCATTTTAAAGTAGTTTTTTTTTACAGTCAGGATAAATTTTCCGATGTTCTAGGACTGTACCTAACAATAATTGTTTTTGTTCCTCATCTACTGTGATTAATCAATAAAAGTCTCGCATGAACTTCACCGATCTTTCGGCCACATCGTTCACTAACTCTCAGTGCTGAAACTTTGGCTTTTTGATACGAAGCATTATTTGACTAGAAGGTAGGACACATTCATGTAGAAAACTGTCATTATATTTTAAGGCGATCGATCAAAGAACTCGCTTTTTGCTGAAATGATGTTAGAGGTGATTTTGTCATACAACGTACCGTAAAGATCTTCTTTTGAAAAAAAAATTTAACCAAAGACAAAATAACCCCTGAAAAACGATACATCCAATCGTTTTTCAAGAGTTATTTTCCTTTGCTCCTCTGAGGCACGCGCTTTCTGTAACTAACTGTAGGCCGGCTGCTCTCCTGGCTGTCATTTGACATCTTGGACAGTCGTTTCGGGTAGTCAGAAGCCAATAAGTCTGACACTAGTCTTATCAAAGGGGTATTGGGTTGCTGGGTAACTGGTTGAGAAGTCAGATAGGCAGCGCGCTCCTTGTAAAACTCTAGTACTCAGCTGAATCCGGCAAGACTGGAAGCCGACCCCAACATAGTTGGGAAAAGGCTCGGGACATGATGATTTATTCTTATTAATCAAAATGAAATGAATTACATATCTAAGTTGCTGAAAAAGTCGTGATAGCGTTGCTTAAAAACGTCTTGTGTCTTTTGTCCCTCCAAACTTGATACAAGGTGACGAGTTTCGTCACACAATTAGGCAAAGATTTAGTTGGAATACGCGCCTTTTCCCAGTAGATAATATAATGCATTCGCGACTAGTAAGATTTACGTTTTCATTCACAATTAAATTAATTTCCCGAATATCACAACATAGTATACAACAAAGTCGCTTTTTCTGTCCCCGTGTCCCGTTGTAAGCTTACCTAATTCTTCAAAACTACGCAACCGATTTTCATGCGGTTTTCTCTAATAGTTAGAGTGATTAAAGAGGAAGGTTTACATGTATAATAACACATTAAATAGTGCAGAAATACTGTTATTCCGTGCGAAGCCGGAGTGGGTCGCTAGTTGTACAATGAAACTGCCAGAACTTGTCCATTAGACGGAAGTTTTGAGCCCGTCATTTGATGCTTTAGGTCCCCTAATTAAAAATATACTCTTTTTATAACTGCTTAAGTCTAGTGACATGTTGGCTGTTTGAAAACAATGATTCTTTAGAGGTTCTCGAAATGAAACGCGCTCTCACTCAGAAACAACTGACTTTATTTTCTAAAACGTCGCTTAATATTAGCCTAGGCTGAACTGCAAGTACTGGTAGTACGGTGGTGGTACGGAGAACGATGTGGCCAATAGGAACAGAGCCAGCAGAGGGTGCGCGCGGCGCGACACGTAAATATAGCCGCAGTCAGTACACGATGGTCTTCGGCGCAGGGATGTCGTCGCTCCTCGATCATACGGCCAGTGGAGCCCCGGCCGCTGGAGCTGTCGCTTGCATCAGGCGATGACGTAGTGCAAGCGCGCCGTGCGCCGCTCAGTGCACTGCGCGCTATGACGGCGTGCGGACGTGCGATGCGCTCATGTTCTTTTGTAGGTCGCTACATTATTCCCCCCCAGCGAAACGTACAGGAGGTTTCGATGTTCTTCCAGATTTAGTGATGTGCGCGTACGTTGCTTGGTGCTCTGGATCTGCATTCAGGTAGTACGCAGGTTTTAACCGGTCGATGGAGATGTTTGATCTGGTTTTCGCTAGTTGCACGGTGAAGTATTTGTTGTTTCGTGCGATAACTGGATACGGCCCATTATAGGTAGGTGTTAACGGCGTTCGCACTGCATCGTTGCGTACATATACATGTGTACACTTGTATAGGTCGTCGTGAATGAATACCGCATCTGGCTTGTTTATTTTTCGCTGCGCTTGTGCTTTGTTTAGTGCTTCGGTGAGATGTTCCATGAAGTGTGATGGGTTTCCGTGTTGCGTAGTAGCTTCTCCATGAAACTCTCCGGGTAGGCGTATTGTTTGCCCATACAGTAACTCAGCTGTACTCGCTCCGATGTCTTCTTTGAAAGCAGCGCGCAGGCCCAAAAGTACTGTTGGTAGCTCACGCGTCCAACCCGTAGAATTAAATCTTGCAGCGAGCGATGTTTTTAATGTACGATGCCAGCGTTCAACCAAACCGTTTGACTGCGGGTGGTACGCCGTGGTTCTTGTGCGTTGGATTCCCATGCGATTCATTAACTTGTTGAACAGCTCAGATTCAAACTGTCGCCCTTGATCTGTTGTTATTGTAATTGGGCATCCGAACCTTGTAATCCAGCCTTCATACACGGCGCTGGCTACTGTCTCTGCTGTTATATCTTCGATGGGCTTAGCTTCGGGCCATTTCGTCGCTCTGTCAATCATCGTTAGTAAATAACGACAATTATTGGATATTGGTAATGGTCCAACAATGTCGATGTGAAGATGAGTCAACCGTTCGACATATTTGAAACTCTCTACCGGCGCTTTTGTGTGTCGGTGTACTTTTACCCGTTGACATTGGCTGCAAGCTCTCGACCATTCTTTGACGTCGGTCTTCATCGACGGCCAGAAGTATCGCGTAGTAACCAGTCGTTTCGTCGCTCGTATGCCGGGGTGATTAAGGTTGTGGATTGTTTGAAATGCTTTTTTTCTGAATGCGACTGGTAGGAATGGACGAGCGGTACCAGAAGACATCTCGCAGTAAATTCCCTTCTTCGTTTCTGGCACCTTAATTCTCTTGAACGAATAGCGGTCATTGTTCATTATTTGCTTGAACTCTTCGTCTTCCGTCTGGGCTTGAGCTAACTCTTCGTAGTTAAGTGGTGAAGGACAGGCTATTGTCTCGACCCTGGACAGCGCGTCAGCGACTATGTTGTCTCTTCCTGCGACGTGTTTAATGGCTGTGACGAACTGACCGATATATTCCAAGTATCTCGTGCGACGGGGTGTTTCGTTCTTACTATTCGCTTTCAGTGCGTTCACTAGGGGTTTGTGGTCCGTTAAAATAGTGACGTCACTGCCTTCAAACATCCAGCGAAAATGACGAACAGCCATATAAATAGCCAGCAGTTCTCGGTCGTAGGTGGAGTATTTCTTCTGCGCGTCATTGAATTTTTTAGAGAAGAACCCGAGTGGTCTCCACCTTCCTTTGATCTTCTGTTGTAAAACAGCTCCCGCGCAGGTGTCCGAGGCGTCTGTCATCAAGGCGAAAGGTGCACTTGACGATGGATAAGACAAAAGTACGGCGTTGGAAATATCTTCTTTGCACTTTTTAAAAGCTTCGATTGCTGCTTCGCTCCATTGGATTATTGTCTTATCGTTTTTTTTCGAGTCGTGAAGGTAGGCGTTCAATTCCGTTTGGTGTTCGGCGGCGTTAGGAATATTTTCTCTATAAAAGTTAACCATTCCCAGGAATCTGCGGAGTTCTTGAATGTTCTGAGGCAGTCGGTACTCTGTTATGGCTTTGACCTTCTCATTTGTAGGCTTGATACCTTCAGCTGATATGGTGAAACCCAGGAAATCAAGTGTTGGTCGGCCAAAGATGCATTTTGAGACATTTAGCTGCAGACCGTTGTCG
The DNA here is from genome assembly GCF_030705265.1 of Helicoverpa armigera. NCBI lineage: Eukaryota > Metazoa > Arthropoda > Insecta > Lepidoptera > Noctuidae > Helicoverpa > Helicoverpa armigera. Next base: position 2,434,866 of record NC_087127.1, on the reverse strand, counting down.
TTCAACCTCTTGAAGACATCTTCCAGGTGTCTTCTGTGCTCTTCTTGGGTTTCTGATGCCACCAATATGTCATCGACAAATGAAAAAACTGGCAGCCCTCGCAAAACGTTGTCGATGTGTCGCTGGAATGTTTGACCAGCGTTGCGTAACCCGAAACACATTCTTGTGAACTCATACAGACCGAATGGTGTAATGACGGCTGTTTTCATGATGTCTTCTTCACGATTGCGTACTTGGTAGTATGCCTTCTTCAAATCAATGATGGAGAAGAATTTCTTTCCCAACATGGTATAAGTGAAGTCATGGAGTCTTGGTATTGGGTAGCGATCGGGAACTGTAACAGCATTCAGTCTGCGGTAGTCCCCACATGCTCTGTACTTGCCATCTTTCTTGAGTACCATGTGGAGTGGGCTAGCCCATGGACTATTGGATGGTCTGCAGATGCCTTGCTCGATCATCGACTGGAACTCTTCTTTTGCTGCCTTGTACTTGTGCGGTGGGAGCGGTCTTGCTTTGGCATACAATGGTGGGCCATTCGTCTCGATGTGATGCTCCACTTGGCTGTGACATAGCTTCAAATTTGGTCTAGTTATGTCTGGATACGCAGCAAGCAAATCGTGATATGGCTGCTGACCGTCCACCGTATTAACGCTGTTGTCGACTGTAGGTGTGACGTAACCGACGACGGATAAACCTGTTTGCTTGTCGATGAGTTTACGTCCGTGGATGTCCACCGTGAGTTGATGTTTGTGGAGGAAATCAGCCCCTAATATTGGTCGACTGACTTCAGCGATCACGAAATTCCATCGGTAAGGTCGACGAAGTCCAAAGTTGAGTACAATCGATCGTTCGCCGTATGAGGGTATGGAGGAACCGTTAGCCGCGTAGAGGTAACTTGTGGGTAATTGTTTCTTTTTCTCTTGGTTTTGAACTGGAAGTACGGACACGTTGGCACCAGTGTCGATAAGAAAACGTAGTCCGGTTGATAATTCCTTGATGAAAAGACGGTACTTCATTATTCCGCTGACTTCGGCTACCGTCATTGCCGAGGTCGTCTTTAGTTTTCCTGTCTGTTGTTTTTTTCAAAATTGCATGGGCTTCGACAACGGAAAGCTTCCTTCCCGAACTTCCTGTGAAAGTAGCACATTTCCACTGTGTTTTTACGGGATCTGGAACGCGATCTGGATCTGAAATCGCTGCGATATGGCCGACGGTAGTGACTTCGCGATCTATCCATCCTTAATTCCGCCACCTCACGTGAGAGTGAATCAATCATCTCGATAAGTTTGTCTTCTATTCTCGACGTCGACGGCGGCTGCGACTTGTTATTACCGTGGCTGCAGGAACAAATGGAGTTGATTTCCTTCGCTTGTTCGTCCATTTTGTCCGCCATTGCCGCTAGCGAATCCAAATTCGACTCTGAGCTAACTGACAGTACCGCACGCGTCGCTGATGGTAGATGGCTCATCCAAAGCATTCGCAGCGTTTCGTCAGGTAGTTTGTTTCGAGCTAAATCACGCATTCGACGTAATAATTGTGATGGCCGTTGGTCGCCGAGTTCCACCTCATTTAGTAGCTTCTGTAGCTGCTTATTCTCTGACTCCTCGTAGACAGAAAGTAATCGCTGCTTGGTTAACTCGTATCTTCCAGTGTTGGCGGGTGACATAATAATGTCGCTAATTTGTTCCACATCTATCTTCTCCAACTGCGCGACTGCGAGGCCGAACTTGTTTTCGTCACTGAGCTTCTGGTTAGCAACCATCGTCTCGAACTGTGCAAACCACAGTCTTGGTTTATCACGCCAGAACTGAGGTATCCGAGACTTCACAGAGATAGCTTCGACGTCTTCTGTGCTGAGCAACACTTTGGGATTCTCTTCTGACATGTTTCCAGTCGGGGTCACCACTTTAGAGGTTCTCGAAATGAAACGCGCTCTCACTCAGAAACAACTGACTTTATTTTTTTTTTTGGTAGGGCATCTCGCAGTTCAGCCTAGGAGGCCGTGTACTGCTTAACCGGACTTTTCCCTGTGGATGCCTAGAATTTAAGGCCTCCAGCCAGGGGCGTAAAACAACTTATAAACTAAGCGACTGCGCTAAGGGTACCCCCTGTGGGGTCGGACCTCGGCTTAGGGCGTCGCTGGGGAGGCAGCAAAGGGACAGGCTGGATCATATGATCATTATTATTAAATGGGGAATTTAAAGCTACTGGCTCAGCTCGCGGGCTGGCTCGATGAGCAAGGGTCGGGAGGACAGAGAACGGGACGTCGCGGCGGACCTCGGCGGCGAGGTTTGTACGAACGCGGTTTGTGTTTGTATAGGGTGCTAGTGAGTTTACTACTCTCTTGGAGGACAGTTATCTCATCGTCAGGTTCTAGAAGGGCATGCCTAGGGCGGCGAATCCTACTGATGCGGGAGGGAGTGTAATTACTGGCTGACACGATAAGTGAGTTATCGTGTTTCTCAGCGCGTTCGAAGTACCGTATGGCGGCACGCTTCATATACTGGCGGATGGTAGGGATTTTAAGTCGACATGAAGAATCTCATTTCGAACATAATAGGGAGCTCCTGTGATTTTCCGTAAGGCACGGTTTTGAAGGGCTTGCATTCTGTGAAGGCGGCGATGGCTTGCCTGTGCGAACACAGGGCAAGCATACATCATGACGGGGCGTATGCACGATCCGTAGAGGCGTAGCTTGGATTTAAGAGATAATTTGCTCTTTGAATTGAGCAAGAAGTGCAATCTGCCGTACACAAAGGCTGCTCTAGAGCGCACCTTACGTATGTGCTCGGCGAATGAGAGGCGCTGGTCTAAGATTACACCTAGATATTTGGCATGCTCCTTCCAAGGAATCGGCCTACCAAACATGGTGACTGACGGGGGCGCGGGAGGAAGCCTACGGCGGGGCTCGAAAGAGTATGGCCTGGCTTTTGTCGGGGTGGAGTTCGATTCTCCATAGCCTAGTCCAGACACCTAGGGTGTTGCAATAGGCTTGGAGATGTCTCACTATGGCGGCTGGGCTGCGGCCTGAGCAGTAGATTGCCGTGTCGTCGGCGAATAGGGCTAATTGAACATGCTTGTTCTTAGGAATATCGCTAGTGTATAGCGTGAAGAGGATGGGGGAGAGTACCGAGCCTTGTGGGACGCCAGCTTTATAGGGTGGGCCGAAGAAAGAGTGCCGTCTATGCGATAGCGAAAGGTGCGATTCGACAAAAAGTCTCGTAAGATGACGACGAGACGGTCTGGGACACCGAGTTGGTAAAGCTTGTAAATCAAGCCTTTGTGCCAGACTTTGTCGAATGCCTTTGCTATGTCGAAGAGAATCGTGCCGGTGAGTTGGCCACGTTGGAATCCGTGGCTCACACCTTCCACGATGCGGTGGACTTGTTGGACACAAGAGTGATGGGTTCGAAAACCAAACTGTTCTAATGGAATAAGACTCTTTGCTTCGACGTAATCTTTGAGACGCTTATAGATAAGTATCTCGTAGATCTTGCCGAACACATTGAGTAAACTGATAGGGCGATAGCTGGACGGGTCTGATTTTGGTTTACCGGGTTTGGGAATACCGATTACGGTTGCCTCTTTCCATGCCTGTGGGAACAGGTTATGGGTCATGGCGCAATTGAAGATCGCGGTCATGAGCATTACGAGGGAAGCGGGTAGGATTTTGAACACTTTATTGGTTATTCTATCTGGGCCCGGAGCTTTACGGGGTTTGAGACGTTTGATGATCTCTGCCACTTCGTCTGGAGTGACGGGTGGCAAGGGATCGTCGGGGTCTTCTTGCGGTGGTAGGGAGGATCTGCGCTCGACCTCGGCTTCGACCTTTAGTAGGTGAGCCGGGTCGACCGGTTGGGTACTAGGCGAGCATTGAGCCTCGAGGCTGTCGGCCAGACATTCCGCTTTTTCATCGTCCTCGAAGGCGATGGAATTGTCGGGGCGTTTGATCGGCGGGGTGGAAGCTACTTCATCGGATTTGAGTTTCCTTTGAAGCTGCCAGAAGGCTTGATGAGTCGGCTCGAGTTCGCTCAGCGTCTTGTCCCAGCGCGTTTCACGCATCTCAGCAAGGCGTTCCTTTACAGCACGCTGTAAGTTACGCATGTGAGACTTGTTAGCGTCGCAGGGAAAAGTACTGTAGGCACGGACAGCCGCGTTCTTCTCGGTCACCAGAGCACGCACGTCATCCGGGAGCTTGAAGTGATGAAAGCTCGTCGCTTCAACTCTACGTGAACACTTGTCCACGGTGGATTGTACGTGCTCGGTGAACGAGCCGATCGCGCCCGTCATGTCAGCGACTGAGTTGATTTCATCGGGAATTGATTCTAACTGGGCGGAGGAGGATTTCAAGCTTTCGCTTAGCATTCTCCAGTCCGTGATAATCTGGGTGGGAGGAGGGCGATCCGGGTCGAGTGGGCCTGAGCGCGAGGCTAGTTCCACAAGAACCGGTCTGTGGTCGGAGGTGAGCTCGTGTAGTACCTCGATCGAATGTAAACGTAAGTTTACGTTCTTGAGGAGCGCTACATCGAGAACGTCGGGAAGGTGGTCGACTATATTAGGAAAGTGAGTGGGATGCATCGGAGCGATGACATCGAAGTTGAGGGATTCACACTGATTAAATAGCAACCTGCCTCTTGGAGAGGTAGTGTTGCTATTCCAGGCGGGATGTTTGGCGTTTAGATCGCCTGCTATTATTACAGAGTCGCTCAGGCCTAGTAAGGCTCTGAGATCGTTCGTGAAAAGGATCGGGTCGTAGGACTGAAAGGATGAGGACGTGGGAGGGCAGTAGGCCGATACGAGAGTGATCGACTGGTGCTGGGACATGGCTAGTCGACAGATCGAGGCTTCAATGCAGCTTAAGTCGGGGGGAGTGATCTCTACACAATGTAGCGATCTTTTATAATAGATAAGCGTGCCGCCTTTGTGGCGTGTGATCCTGTCATTTCTAATTAACTTGTAGTTAGCTATATTAGGGCCGCGTACACGCTTTAGGAAGGTCTCTTGTACGAGAAGAATGTCTATCTTATGGGATTGTAGGAAGGCGGAAATCTCGTCGCGTTGGCCGAGAATACCGTTGGCATTATAATAGCCAAGCCTAAGGGAATGGGGTTTAATTTTGGATGTATTATCCATTTCTATTTCCTAAAGTGAGGCAGGTTTTGAACTGCCTGGGCGACGTCTGAATACTCCTGCATAACGGAGTAGAGTTTGATAAGGTCGCCATTGCTGGCGACTATCTCCCTCGAAAGTTGTTGAGCTCTGTCGCTCGTGAATACACTGAACGTGCTCAGTATAACGTTCATAGAACTGAGCGCTGATACTGGGCTAGAAGAGGGCGCGACGGATTTGGATGGCGCTTGCGCTTGCGCGGGCTTGGCGGCTATAGGAGCCGCGGAGGGCGCGGAGGGCGCGGAGGAAGGACGGGAGGGACGCGAGGTAAGCTCGCGGGCGCCGCGGTGGAATTATTCACCGGGGCGGGAGTTGGCTGGGGCTGAGTTGGCCTCGGGGTTGGAAAGGCTCTCTGATGGTTGAGAGGGTTCCATGGGGAGGGCCGTTGTGGGCTGAGACGCTCGGGAAGTTGAGCGGTAGGTAGCCTCGCTGATGGGCTTTCCCTTAGCTGGCGGGCGTTTGCACGCTTGGCCAGCTTGGGAGACGTTTTTGGGGCCTTTGGGCAGCCGCGGTAGTTGGCGGGATGGCCTGAGGCGCCGCAGAGTACACAGCTCGGAGGCTCGGTGCACAGAGTGCGGTCCTTGGGTCGCGGGCAGTCGGAGGTGCCGTGTTGGCCTAGGCATTTCACGCACCTAGGCTGGGCGAAACAGTTGCGCTGTGAGTGACCCCACAGTTGGCAACGGTGGCATTGGGATACAATGCCAGATCTATTTGGCTTCTCGATTGAGATGCCGGTTAAATTACACACCGATTTGATGTTAAAAATCGGGTGGATTTTGGAAGGACACGGCTCGCATACTACGAGCACCATGTCGAAGGCGTGGCCGCTGCGGGCGCGGTGCATCCTATGGACTTGCGTCGCAGGGATGTTTTGTGACTTAAGGTCACTTAAAATGTCATCCGAAGGGATTTCCTTCGGAATACGGGTAATGACGACCCGGAGAGGTTTTTCCTCAGGGAGGTACGTATGGAACGAAATGTTCCTCGCTCTTAGCGCTTTAGTTATTTCCCTATAGTCGTCTGACGTAGGGAGGACGATTTTGATGCCGTTGCCGGTATTGGAGGCCGATCTGTAGTTGATCTTACGATCAACACACAGCTTGGACACTTCGGTCCATTTCGCCTTGTCCTGTAAGTATACAGGCGGCGGAGGTTTGCTTTTAGGTGCGCTTTTGGGCTTAGCGGCACCTTGGGAGGAAGCGACCTGCGAGGTCGAGGGTGACGGGGCGGGGGATGCTGTAGACACAGCGGGCGGGCTAGGGAGAGGAGATGCGGCAAGGGCGATGGTCTTGCGCGCCTTGTCGTTGTTTTTGTTCTTTTTCCTCTTACCTCCCAGTACGACGGTGAAGTCTTCGTCGGAGGAAGAGGAATCGGAGGGCTCGGCGGGTTGAGCATCCTCTGGGACGGGTGAGGCAGAGCGGGAGGACGAAGTGTCCATGCATTCGGCGTCGACGTTTGACGCAGGTGCACTCGCCTGAGTTATTTCCATTGTCTGTGAGACAATGGGATTAGAAACAATGGTCGAGTGCAGCTGGGCATCGACCATTGTATTGGGGATTACCGTTTCCGCTAATGCGGCGGTTTTCCCCGAAGAGACAATTATAGGCTCGACAATGGGGCGCGGCACAGCTGCGCCGGCCTCCTTTGTTGAGCCGTTATCTATAACACAATAGCGCGCTAGGCGCGGGTCCTTGATATCAAGGTTACTAATAATGTCGCCATATTTGGCGACGATGTCTTGGTCCTTGAGGAGGACCTCAAAGAAGAACTTAATTACTTCGGTAGTCATTTTCCCGTGAGGGAAGAGGGCTACCGAGCTAAAGGTGGGGGCCTAATTATAAAACCTAACAACCTATCTCCTATCTCCCCGGGTGGATGGGCCGGGGATGTGTAACCCTCCCTGCCGGGTATAGGCAGGAGGTGAGTACCTATTGGTGAGCCCTAAGCTTGTAAACCGTTCGCCAGTCTTATTGTGCGAACGGGCCCTAGCCAGTCTAGTGCGAAGGGTATAGAGATACCCAACCGACACCAGGTGTGTAGCTGTGAAAGCAAACCAGATGCAAGGCACGACTAGGAGATCCCCCAAGGCCGAAATCCGAGCTCCCGTCCAATTGACTGCCTTGCCCTGAAGGGGTTCGGCGGGTGTGATTGGGTCAACACCCTCTCGGCTTCGTTGTCACCGTATGGTTTCAACCGAGAACCACGAAACTGTGGCTTTTACCCAGAAGGGGTCAACTGAATTTACTTGACACAAACGTTTTAGAAACAGGATAATCGTCCGCCGCTTTGAAAAAAGCAGCTTTAGATTGATATATTTGTAGTCGGCAGAGCGACTACGGTGAGCGTTACGTCGGGCGTAACAAAGACAAAAGTCGTAAACGGGCGAGCGCAGAGCGACACGTCCGTACACGACGAGAGTCAGAAGTCCTGACTTTATTTTCTAAAACGTCGCTTAATATTAGCCTAGGCTGAACTGCAAGTACTGGTAGTACGGTGGTGGTACGGAGAACGATGTGGCCAATAGGAACAGAGCCAGCAGAGGGTGCGCGCGGCGCGACACGTAAATATAGCCGACGCAGCTCTTGACCGCAGTCAGTACACGATGGTCTTCGGCGCAGGGATGTCGTCGCTCCTCGATCATACGGCCAGTGGAGCCCCGGCCGCTGGAGCTGTCGCTTGCATCAGGCGATGACGTAGTGCAAGCGCGCCGTGCGCCGCTCAGTGCACTGCGCGCTATGACGGCGTGCGGACGTGCGATGCGCTCATGTTCTTTTGTAGGTCGCTACAATTCGATCACTAAATAACAAGAAATCACAAGCACATCGAGGAGTTAGTCTTAGAGAGCAAGTATGACATACATTCAAATGTAAGTCGGCACGGGTTACCGTGGTCCTACGACCATAAAATTTTATTTATAATAGTTTTGGACCAAAAGGAAAAAAATAGGAGGGTATGCGTTAAAAAAAAAAGACTTTGATTTTTTTGGGACACCCTAACGCATACATGATTATCTACTTGCTTTACGCTCAGTTTGTCGATTTGTATTCTGTAAACACAAACTATTAAAATCTGCTCTTTGACGTTAACCGAGTTGGTTCAGTTATACTCCTTTGACAATAACCAGCTTGCTTATAAGCCATTACTGCTATTATTATACACGCAGATAGTCTAATCGTTGGAAGAAATGGTTTTCCCGAATATAGCTGAAATTGCAAGGATGATCAAATAGTTGTAGGTATAAAACCTCAAAGTTTTTACTTACCTACCGTATTTTACGGTAGGTCCTACATACCGTACTATACAGTATACACAGACCTTAACATTTTACAACACCATCAAGCAAACTAATTATGCTTATGACTTGACAATTTACAACCGCCGAGTCATCAGACATCGCTACATCTCTGTCACACGTTCAGTATAATTAGTAAGTGTAAGAGAGATAGAAGATAACGCTTGATGCTTTGTTGGGGAAATTAATAACACGAAGAAATGGGAATTGCGAATTTTATGATAAACCTTGAATATGATTACCGTCTCATTTCTTGTTGCTGGATCTGTTTAAAAGACGTGATAAAAATGTTTGATAGTAAACTTAACTAAAAGATTGGGGTTTGATAATAATTAACCCGGTTTATAAAAGTATATTTTATGTATCTTATGACATATTATGAGATATAACACTCTAAAAACTTGACTAGGACATTTTTCTTGTCTGGGGTATAAAAGCATTTGCACAATATAATGAAAGTGTCCGTTATGTAAAAAGGTTTTATAATGAGCAAAGGCTGTATAGCATTGAAGGTGGTTAAAAATTTAACATACATGACTTGGGCAAAAAACTCATGGCTGGATGGATGGATAATGGCTGATCAGAACCCAAAATACAGTAATGCAGACAGAAATATAAAAACCGTAGTACAATTTAAAACTAAACTACAAAACTTTAAAAACGAAATATGACTAGAAAGTCCAACTGTAAAAAACATGAGATTCTTCAAAAATCTCTTTATGCATGAGTTCGGAAAGTTGGAAAAGCAAGTTTTCTAAGTTAAGTCAGGCTACATTCGAGCTAGAAGAAAGTTCTGTACAAGTTGCTACCGGGAACCGTGGATGTATCAAATGCAGGAAGCGAAATATGGACGATTTTGTATTTTTAAATAGGAGAAAATTCCTATGGAATTGATTTGGCATTTCCAGCAGTTAAAAGTTATGGGAAGGCTTCTGAATAAAAGAGTCAGGGGTTTGCTTTTCTTATTACGGACCAACTTACTAGTAATGGTATAGTTATAGTGAGATCTACCCGTTAAGACAACATTAGTGGGAAAATCCTTACTTTTCATACTAATCTAACCGCGAAGGAATTATATTGAAAGTCGATGTTTAGGATTATTTTAATGTGACCATGTGGTATGCCAAGTTCTTAAAACGTACTCTGTACAGTACGCATTCATTTATTTATCTGATCTTCATGTACCTACTTAATACCAAAATGATAATTGGCGTCAACCATCAACTATTTATAAGTCCATTTAAAATTTACGACTCTCTCATATAACTTCTTCTTCGTTTACTACATTTTTCCCACTCACCTTTTCTGCCTTTATCGAAAAAATATGCCATTCACTTTAAAAACATCGATCGCTGAAACATAGCTCTACAAACGAACAGACTTTCAAGGCGAGGTATTGTCCCAGGCGTCTTTCAGCGCCTGAATGTTCAGCTTCACGAATAATATGACGTCATTCTTCAGGATTTGGAAGACAAATCGTGGGCGTTCACGTGCTCTGTAATGGTACATACACGTATTGTATTATAGAGGATCAGGCTTATTGTATTATTCTCGTATGTTCTAAGGATATTTTCGTTATTCAACATCTCTTATAGAGAAATATGATTACAAGGAAGGTGCTTGAGGGTAAAATTTGGTGCTTGTATGTAGAAAAAAACAGTCGTTGTTTGCCTGTCTTTATATAAAACCAAAATAGTTTTTATGAAAGTTAAAAACTGATGCGAAATCTTTAGCTAAGATATGAAGTTTTCTTGCTAATAATAACAAACTCTGGCATCTAGAATGTCGTTTGCGTGAACTTCAAATGCAGTCCTGAAGCTCAGACAAAAAGTAAGCTTTCGTTTTAGTTTATTCCCTTAGTCATTATTTATTAGATAATGATAATAAGTTATTTATGTATACTAAAAACTTACCTGTTTACCTGTTAACCTTTTATAATACAGGCATAGAAGAAACTCACTGTACTAAACTGTCGTGATAATTGTAATCAGTAAACGTGAATCCAAACGAACATTACCTGGCCTGATACCGGCCATATACCAGATAGTTATAATGTATTGCGGTATCATTCGTCCCCATACTGATTTATGAGCTCGGTACAAAATGTACAATAGACGTTACAGCTTGACTTACAGCTCTCGTGGATCCTGTGAGACACTAAAAATAAATTCAAACAATCAGCCGCCAAAAAGTTTGCAGTATGAGAAGGCTCTTATTCTCCATTACTGTAACACAACATTTATACGACTGCCAGTGTGTATCATAATAATTTTACGATACGTGTAGCCCGTTATACTCGTGTTTTACGCTTAGGGACATCAAAACGCCATCTTATACCTCTTCTTATCTGTAAGTACGGCTATGAACTTCGGGTAGGATGCTTAAGATGCCAATAAGTTTTGATGTGCTTTTAAGGTCCTTTTTTTAAAGGTAATTGTATTGAAAATTAAAGTTTTGGATATGAATATAAAGCTTAATCTAGTGTGTGTTAAAATGAGCTGTAAAATTATCTAATTGGTCCTTGAGGAGTTGAGGGAGGGATAAACGAGACTCAATCGTGTTTATATGAAATATTTTATATATCGTCATTGTCTGGTACTTGTATAAAGAATTAAACTTTTCTAAACAAAGAAAATGTGCATGCTATGGTTTGCAGGATCAAGTACAGTTTCCCTCTCTGTTACCTCAACCAAGCGATCAACACAAACACTTACGAATAGTATTAGTTAACCACCAAAACCAAACGTCAAAATGGGACGTCACAATCCCTTCAGTTGACATCTGACATACATAAGCCACAAGCGTTATTACCAGGACTGACCACAATAACAGACGAAGCCACGGCACAAATACTACCTAGTACTACACTAAGTATAGTATAGGTCACCTTAACCATAGAATAAAGGAGTACAGTTGTGAAGCTACCTACTCGTCATCTCCCAGCCATCATTATCAGCCAGTAAGTCTGGTCGCCAGTCTAACTAAAGGGTATTGGGTTGCCCGGGTAACTAGGTTGAGGAGGTTAGATAGGTCGTTCCTAGTAAAACACTGGCACTCAGCTGAATCCGGCTAGACTGTAAGCCAACCCCAACATATCTATGTTAAAATTGGGTAAAGGCTCGGGAGATGATGATGAGTTGTAAAGCTATCTACTAACTTTAGTAAAAATGTCACTGACACACACATGTGTATCGACGAGCTTTTACCGGCGTTATCGATGCTGTCAGTACTGAGTGTCGTGTATCGAGCATGTGTGTGTGAGTGACATTATTACCAACGTTAGTACGTAGCTTCACAACTGTTTACAAGAGATTGCATGTAAACTGTGGCATAGGTCACCTCAATCTTGTTAGATGGGTATTACGTTGGGAAGCCTGTGGTTTTTGTCTAGTAATACCGCTGTCAAGTTTTTTAGATGGGTATTATGTTAAGGCCTTTTTAAGCACTGGGCCTAGCTCAAAGCTATCGCTTTTTGTGACAAAATTTATAGTTTTCTAAGATTCCACTGAAAGAGAGGGCTTGGATTTTTTACCTAGCATTTTTAATTATCCTTTATTATTTATTTAGAAAAATACGTAATTATTTTCTTGTAAGGTACATGTTTTGTCCGAGACATTTATATTCATCCGTAATAAAAAGCAAATACTATAACGTTCCAGTTTTAAAAAAGGAAAAAAGAACAATGTTTCCCTACCATAACAAAATTAGCAACCTCCTTTCATCCCCGTTCTATTTTTGAAAGAAGAAGAAAACAATATGAATGTGCCAGTACCATGACAAAATTCACAAAAAAGTTACAACCGACCTCTTTCCATCCCCGTTCTATTTTTGAAAGTAGTGAACTGTCAGGCCCATATTTGGCAAGATGGCGCGTGTACCCAACGACGTCGAGAGGGAATAAATTTTTATGTGGCCTCTGTACGTAAAGATATAGGCTCTTTGTTGACTCTGAATGGACGAAAAGATTGTTGACACACGAGAAAAACTTCAAATGAATGTTCGTACACATTGTTCTGTATGTTTTGCATGGAATTTGTTGGCTGTTTTCTAGGTGGGGTTTGTAGATTGATGTTAACTTTTGTTTTAGGGTTGGTTGCACCATTTTACTAACTATGATAACCAGCCAATAGTCAACCGGTTTGACCCATTTTTCTGGCAGTTACTTATATAACGAAGGTGGAAATTAGTGGCCGTACCACAAAAACTTTTAAACGTCTGTTGAACACTTGCCTAAAAAAATACAAATTATGACGTTGAAAGAAAGTCCGTTTTGCAGCCACACTTTTTTAAGACAAGTGTTCAATAGATGTTTAAGTTTTTGTAGTAAGGCTGCTTGTGTCTGTTTTAGTAGTTATTTTTAAGCAGTATAAAATCGAATTAAGAAATGAATGACATATAATATTATGCCGAAAGTTATATCTTAAAAGATCATTCCAGAATTTTATTCACGAGCTCTTTAAGTAAATCCAAAGCATGACTAAAACCGCAAGAAACAGCTAGTCTTCAATAAAATTTAATAAGCTTACACGAAGCCCTACTAATTTACTTAATTACATACATAATTTACGTGACAAAGCCGCCCGAATAATTGTTGGCAACTCGACTCTACTCATAAGGGCTCTACGTAGAGTCTCTACATAGAGGGCTCTACGTAGTCGTCTCTACATAGAGATAAGGAGAGTCGGTGTTTGTTCAAAATCCGTGTTAAAACGCTTAAAATTAATTATGTACACGGCCTAATGTAGAGCGGTTTGGTTGTTTAATTTACAATGTTATTTGTTTCAATGTTTTAGGGTTTTGTGAATGCACTGTTTTGTGGGATAATTTTGGCTGTGTCACGTTTTCTGAACTACTGAACCGATTTAATTGTAATCTACACTAATATTATAAAGAGGAAAATTTGATTGTTTGTTTGATATGAATAGGCTCCGTAACTACTTGACCAATTTGAAAAATTCATTCACTTTTAAAAGCTTTCTCTCTTCCCGAGTAACATAGACTACATTTTATCCCGGTACGGGCAGTAGTTCCCACGGAACGCGGCTGACACCGCAGGAAAACAGCAAGTCCATACATAAAATTATAACACAGATTATTCAAAAAGGTCAAGAAACTTAAACAAAAGTTTGTAACTGAGTATCTCCTTAAAACTTCAGGATTGTGAAGACTGAAGACGTCTAACTCAAAGTTCTGAAGTTGGTCTGCAGCTGATTGTCATAACGATAAGGTTCTGACTGTAACGAGGCAGACAGTCTGATTGCTGTCGACACGATCCGTCGCGACGGCATCGATTGTGTTTTTGACAGAATTACTGTCGCTAGTGAGTTGTTTTGAAGTTAAAGGGTTTAAGTTATTCTTTTGTTTTTTTAATTGTCTTAGTATTTGTCTGCTTGATAAGATTCTTAGCAATGGATTAAAGTGCCTTGATTAGGAAAAGTATAATGTATTCTTGATAAAAAATATATAATGCAGTTTTAAGAACTCTTGGAAGATTGAATATATGTTTTGAGTTTCAAAGGGTAGGAAGAAAGTAGTGGACAGAACCATTCTACTTCTCCATATACTATATAGGAGCAATGTTAAGCACGAACTCGTTCTGAACGAATACTATAACTTAAATGTACCAGTTAATTTTGCATCACTAAAGTAACCTTTAATCAGAAAGAATAGAGTAGAATGTTCTTAAGGTAGAATTCCGAGGATAGCGGCTACGACAGCCGCGCGCGGCTTACGACAGTCGTCGGCCGCGCGCGACAATAGTCAACCTATGAAAATGTATGGCGCCGCTGCCGAGGTCCGCGACAGGCGCGCGCGGCCGACGAATTTCGTAAGCCGCGCGCGGCTGTGTCTTGAAATTAGTAGATTTTATTCGTCCGTTCCCTCTAGTCGAAGTGCTAATTGATATCCTTGAAGAAGAGGAGGATGACGTGCTGCTGTGGCTGTATTATGAAAATAGATTTCCAATCGACCCTATCTTAAAAAAGTAGAAATGAAGAAGGATACTACCAAATACTGATTCAAAAGCATTTGTATTGTAATGAAAACAAAAGCAAGTTTTGCCGACTAAATAAAAAACAATTTAATTCTGGTTTTACTAAAATTCTATAGATGTTATTAAGCGCTAGACCATGTTGAGAAGCGTACGGCCGCGCGCGGCTGACGAAATTCGTCGGCCGCGCGCGACTGTCGCGGACCTCGGCAACGGTGCCATACATTTTCATAGGTTGACTATTGTCGCTCGCGGCCGACGACTGTCGTAAGCCGCGCGCGGCTGCGTAAGCCGCGACCCACGGAATTCTACCTTTAATTGTACACCATTGGATCAAAACAATAGAATAATAAGCGGCCTTTTCTTCCTTCGGCTTAAATTCAACTGTAAAAATTTTTTAACTAGTTCAAAAGTTCACTAAGAATATTCTACATCTCTAGAATAAATATACTACATACTACAAGAATAGCTATCAATATTACCATCTACCCACACAAATATGTCGGTTCTTCCCACGCAGTTTTCCCGGTCATCGGTTCCATAGCTGAGGTATTTTTGTTAATAAACATACACACAATATGTACGCGAACATTATGTTTCTTGTTTATTAGGATAGTATCAACATATTGGTTCGTATCACGCGTATTTCTACGAAAAGACAGAGGTACCTATTTATATCTGTATACGAGTGTATATAGACAATAGAAAGATATATCTGAGTTCTTAGACTGATAAAATGATGATATGCATTATGTAACTTGCTATAATACATAATTATCGAAAACGCTTTTTGATTTAAAAAATATGTTTACAATGTTTTAAAACACATCTCATTAAAATAAATATGATATCTGTAGTCGAATTTCATATTCAATAAAATGCTTAAAAAGGATTAAAAATAATAATTTACCAAATCATTTTCGAAGACGAAAATAAATAACTTCAATTAAGTACAGCCAATAAACTAAGACAGTTCGATTGGTAAATGAGAAAATTGGCAAAAAACAAGCTTTTGCTAATAAAGCAGGAAATTGCAAAATTTTCCAATCAAATTATATTTCCATTTTCCGACAATTTCCGTCGTGAGACGAGACGAGCGTCGATGTGATTTGAAAGGTGTCTGTCTTCCAACTGGAAAGTCCTTTAGACTTTTTTGCTTGCCTAGTCTTGTACTCTTGAATAGTTTGTTTGTTTGAACGCGGTTATCTCAGCAGTTATTGGATGGATTTGTAAAATACTTTCAGTGTTAGGTAGCCTTTTTATCGGGGATAGCTTTAAGTATTTTTTACCTAGTTGCAGGAAATGGTTTTAACTTGAGGTGGGTGTAACAGCAAGGATCAGGGATATATTCTTGTGGTCTCCTGTAAAGTTTTATGGATAGTATCTATGTTACATAGCCAATCATATCAAAAAGTAGGTAGGTTTATGAAACCGGTAGGACATTGTTTAAAAAGTTTTAAGGATTTTTTTTTTATAAATATATCCAAAAGTTAAATACTGTAAAGTCTAATTCTTTCTTTTCCACTAAATTCTGAAAATCTAGAGTCTAGATTCTAGACCATTGAATCCTTTTAATGCCATCGAATGCTTGTTAACCGTAATTTGAGAGTTCAAAAACAAATTGCTTTTAAAAAGCAATTCACTAAGTCCTAATTAATGTTCTCAGCTGTTGGAATCACTCCAAATGAACCAATCAATTTAGTGTCATATTCCTATTGTAATAAAGTTTGAATTACAATACTTTTAGTTTGACCCCACTCTTACATTGCAATCTCAACTCTGTGCCTTTAGTTTCAAGGTTCATTTTTCGATAGCTTTGATTAAAGGAAATTACATAGAATTTTCAGTTATACGAAATTGGCCAGTTATCTGATGAGATGAAATGTTAAATCGATTCACTTGGCGAGCGATTTTAATTGTCTTATGTATGGTGAATGGATGGTAATTAATTGGTCTTTCTATGTTTACAAACAAGGGAGTTATTTATAAGATTAGATGAGGTACTAGTGTATTATGGAGAGTTAGCACTGATATCAAAATTGTTACTGTGAATTTGTTTTGCTACAGATTTTGGATAAGATTGAAGTCTTCTTTTTATCTTAATATTCCAACACATATTATATGTATATCTGAGTACGGTGTTTTTTCTGTACATTTAATATTTTTTTCGTTTGTTTACATTTGTAAAAGGTATTGAAAAAACTTTAATAGTACTTTTTAAGTAGGCAATTAAGAAAATTTTAGCCAAGATAAAAAGTTAACTAATTAATATTACCCTCTCTAATGGCGCGATAATGAATGGCCGTTACTATAAATCATAATTAAACGTTTTAGGAAAACCTCGTGTTTTATCAGAAGGGATAAAAATCTATGTCTATTATGGGTATTGTTATGATAGTTTTTTTTTAAATAAATGTATGGAAAAACACACATCAGTTGTAATAGTTTCCAGAAAACTGTAATTTTCAAAGTTTTTTGACAGTCATTCTATATTTATTTTACCATAAAATATTCAGATCCACAATACTTGATACTGAAATATTCAGTTTAAGATCCTACATAGGAGCAACGTTGAAAAATTGTATCTCGTAAACTCGTACGTGCTACGTGCTACGAGAGCTACGCCGTAGCGTCGTAGCCATAAACCGTAGTCGTTTCATAAATGATATTGTAAAATTATGTCTTTGTGGCTATAAAATAAAGTGTAATATTGATTGGCAATCAGTTTAATTGGAACGATAAGAACATTGATCATTTTACTATATTATCTACTAACATAAAACGCCAGGTTTTATCTGCGTTTTTGGCCACGAAACTACTTCGCCTAGACAGATAAAAAGTAACTTTTAGCTTAATTCTCAATATATGGTATAATAAACTGTAATATTGTTTCAAGGTGCATATAAGTTGCTCATTAAAACGACCAAACAAATTATGATTTTTAATTATGCTTTGAACTATTGCCAAAATATTTCTTAAATCCTATAACTTTGTCACTCATATTTGACCTTAAAAATTGCAATCAAGATAAGTTTCATAATTTCTTTAAATACAACCAGTTCCTTACCTCTTTTACTACCAAATACTCCAAGAAACTACCACAAACAGCAAATCTAGTACATACAACTATAACGATGCCGTCGGGACAGTGTTGCCATATTTACGACTTTGCTCAACTAATATACAGCCCGTTAGTGTTGCTAGCATTCGGTCTGTTGGTAGTAGACTATTGATGTCTTATACATATGTCTTGAAAGATGGTTTTCAGTGTAAAATTAAATAATCTCTGTTATATTTATGGCAATATTTTATGTGTTTGTCTGCACATTTTGCTACGGTGTTTTTTTTTCTAGAAAAAACACATAGGAAGTATTGAAGGGTGGGCGTTTCGGGGGCTGTATTTTGTAATGTTCGTCTACATTGTAAGGCAAAAGTGCTGATTTGCAGCCTTTTTCAAACTTTGAATAAATAATCTTGAGTTTCAGTTCACCTATTAATTTACAGATTTAATGAAATCATTCAGTGCTAGGAAGCCCGTTTATCGAAGACGGCTTTAAGTTACAATTTATCCGAATGCGGGATGTAGTTCCCATAGGACGCGGACGAAAGAGCTAGTTTATAAATAATCTGCAATTTAGTATCCCTTTTAAAAGCGTTAGCTTATGCCTTCTATGTGTGGGTGTTGTAATTAATCTAGACCTTGATAGACAATCCATTAGGAGCCTGTAATTAATTAATAACGATCCCTTTGTATAGCTCGTTATTGTATTAGCAAATAGTATTGATTTTCACCTAAATTGATTATCTAAGAAGATAATAATTAAATGTTGTAACACACGTGTACTTACAGTGTTGGTTTACAGTATAAAGTTCAAAATAACTCTTTTTGTTAATTTCGAAATTTTTAGCTATTTAATATTTTAACTTAAAAACAATGTATTTTTTTAAATTATTCCAATTAAAGTATGAAAACCATAATTTTCATCAAAATAATAAAACATGTTTTAGTGTATCTAACAGTACTCGGTAGCCAAGAATAATAACAAAATCGGCCATATTTTTTATTTTAACTGTGGTGGGATAAAAAAACACTTTTCATAGACAGTCGTAAAAAAAACAAGTATACTTACCAAAATATTTAAATACATAACCCAAATATCCAGATAATTTCAGTCCTAATATTTTCTTATCTGTGCTCCTAAGAAAACACTCCAAGTCACGTATTATGTCCCTCACAATAAATGCTAGTTAGGTTCGAGTACAGCTACCTGTTTTATCAGACGATTTCAATATAAATATATTGTAAATTTATTCGTCAGATAACAACGTTAGCTTAGTTTCAGGCTGTCGATAAACACTATAAGATACACTTGTTCCAGATTTTAGATAAGGTAAGCCTTTTTTAAGGTTGGTTAACTTTGAGGAATATCGTTTTTTGTTACTATACTTGCTGGACTTGAAACGTAGCAGAATTATTTAACAATAATTTTTACATACAGTGAACTATCATATGGTCTCTGCACACAGCGGGCGCGGCGCGGCGAACAATGTACTAGATCGTCGCGTCCCATCGCGCCAAGCGGGACGGCTCTGTGTGGCGGCCTCCGTAATACCTAGTACATTACAACTGCTCAGTGTCGCGTCGCCGTCCCGTCCCGCCGCGCCGCGCCAGATGTGTGCAGAGACCTTTACTAATTTGTAACTAATAGAGGAAAAGAAGGAATAAAGAGGAAACATTGTTTTTGTTAGTTTGTACATGGCTTCGAAACTACTGGACTTTAAAAATACTTTCACCATAAAAGCTACATTATTTGCGATTAACATAGGCTCTCGAAACGCGGGCGAAACCGCGAGAAGACGGCTATTACAAATATATTGTAAATTTATTCTTCAGATAACAGCCTCAGCTTAGTCTCAGGCTGTCGATAAGCACTTATCGTTAGCTTGACGTCAATACGCTATAAGATGTTCGTTCCAGATTATAGATAAGGCAAGCCTTTTGTGGTCGGTTATCTTTGAGGTACCTATCTAGATTTTTTAAGCTGTATTGAAGATAAAATGCTGAATACTGTTGCACTTCAACGTAGCGAAACATGTACGTAATTAAGTTTTTTTACATACAGTGAATTTCACTTAATATTTTTTTGGAATGATGTCGCTATAAGTTAAGGGTCGTTAATCTTGTTTCAAAGTTAAAACCTACGTGTATATACCTATTATATGTATATAGATAGAACCAATGATTTTTTGTTGTTGCTCTTTGAAATAATATGTTTCATATTTAAAATGTAAAGTGCTCCAGATAATTTAAAAAAAGCTTTTACAGAATTGGCAACAAAATGTTGCTAAGTGGTGTATTTTGAAAGCGTGTGGTCATTTATTTTATTAGATGCAAAGCTCTTTGATGTAAGTTGATAGATACAAACTTTGCAAACAATTCAAGATAATATTCATCGAATAACTTGTGATACTTGCCAACAACAAATTGCTTGCAAATATATGAGAACCTCCTTTTTTTAAGAAGTCGGTTTAAAGTACGTAGCTTTATTACCTACGCATGCTTAACAACCGTTACTTGTACAAAACCATAAAAAGGCAAACTGTATTATTAGGCAAGGCGACACTGTTCGCGGATTGAATGTGCGTATATGAATAGTCAGTTTGGAAGTGCAGGCTTTTTTTCGTCGCATGGTTTTTAAAAGTGTAATGCTAGTATTTTACCTTGCACTATTTGATACGAAAACTGGACTATAGATACATAACAGTTAAACATTTTCTGCATGCAGATTAAAAGGCATGTTAATAAGCTACCCGCTCCGCTAAACGCCATTGCTCAGACCTCGCCCAAATTGGTTATGACCACGAGAAAATTTACGCCAGACATAAATCAACTTTTAAATTGAGCACGACCTTTCGTTACGCGAAGCCTACAATAAGCCAATAAGCGTTAATTACAACAGAAAATTATACTTAATTGTTGGTCCAAAGCTATATTTAACAATCTGTTAATTTATGCCAATTTGTGTTAACAAATATTATGAGACCTTTTTTTTAAGTACGGTTTTATGTTACGGCATTTTTCTGAACCGTGAATTTATTTGATCACTGTGTAAGTAATATAATTGCGCTTTATGTATGTAGTTAAATAAAAAGCGTTTACGTCGGCCATGGTATCGATAGTCAAAAAGGTTTTGAGTGTAAAACAGTCATAATACTTTTGTCATTATAATAACGTCTTGATGTGAGATACACGTAAGATAATAAATGATACTAGCTTACTCCTGCTGGTTCTAATAAGGTTATCAGTAACCTTATTCGATAAATAGCTATCTTAAATCTGAATTTTTTGGATCAATATTCATAACATATTAAAACAAACAAAACTTTATACATATCTATCTATAGCTTCCTAGCTTCGATCAGCATAGCAGGTGCATTTCCAAACCATTTTCAATTTCCCAGTATTGCAAAATATTCCTTGCAACCAGGAATGTATAATAACAAGAACTGAACTCTGACCCTTGACCCAGTGACATTTCACCCCTCTCCCCCCCTCTAGGCTCTAATCGAATTCTTCCTAAGACCTTAATTTTACTGTCTTGCTTAGAAATGCCACCGTGCAGTGACGTAACTGACAATCTTCGAGTTCCTTATTCATTGCTGGTTGTAAACCTTGGGCCGTTTTTTATTTGTAAATAGAACGGCCAGTGGATGTGAAAAGAAGCTTTTTATTCGTATTTTTATTGTGGTCGGGTAAATATAGGCTGTTGTTTTATCAAGTTGAGGCTTTGTTGAGAATGAAGTAGCATTTTTTCTTTTGTGGGAAAGTAATTGTGGGGGCGATGGAAATGGACGGTATTTCTTTCTTCAGAGAGTAATTAGGTAGCTGTGTTTGTTGAAATAAATAAATATGTTATGAAAGATGAACAAGTATATTTTGTTCTAGTCTATTATTTAATTTCAATGTTATGTATTAGATTTTCGTAAGTAGTTAGATTTAAGTTTTTATTTATAATCAGTACGTTTATTGAACATTTATTTTAAAATAATAGTGAGAAATGTTACATTAATAAAAATATGTACCTAACAGCTTCCTGATTTTTTTTAGTTTTATAAATGCCATTAAAAGTTCAAAATGGATAAGAAATGAAAGGTCTGAATCGCCAATTTTCCTTGAGTTAGCTTGACAGTGATTAATAGTATCCAATCGAGCTTTTTCCTAGTGAAAGAGGTCTTTAGTTAACAGAGAGAATCAGCTAATGAAAAGAAATAAAAAGAAAAGTTTTTGATTTATTTTGCGCATATTTTGGGTATGTTTAAAAATACAACATTATAGTTTTTAGAATATGTTGTAATCATAGCTATAGTGATATTAAAACATGTCATCTATCTAATGTCTAACTAAAGACAAACATGGACAGACGGACGGAGTCTAAAGGTCCCGTTTTTCCCTTTCAGTAGGTACGGAACCCGAAAAATAGGCGTCAAAACACAAATAAGTTTTTATTTCAAATTCGCGGAGCCATTATAAAGTTTACAGCCCATAATAGCTAAGAAAATAACCTATTGTACAGAACTGAAAAATCCCTCAGGTCCTTTCAAAACACAGATTGTGAACTAAAAATCCTGATACTTCCTATCAACAAATAAAATAAAATATTTCAAAGCAAACGTGACCTTTTAAGAGCACTTTCGAATTTTGGTAAAAACTTTGATTTTCCAGTAAGTGCAAAAAAGAACTTTATGACAGTGACAGTTAAGTTCTAAATAAATCTGTCAGAAATAAATGTGTGAAAAAGTTTCACATTGTAACAGCATTTAAACTGTGACTGCACTGTAAATTTTTCAACTTTTTGAAACACGTTCGTCGCACGTGATGCCAGGAAACTGAGTAGTATAGCAAAGTGCGCGGTTGTAGTACAAAAAATAAATAGAAGTTTCAATTTAAAAAAATTAGGATAAACTAGACGATTTCACATGGTTTCACTCGTGTCCCGTGGGAACTACTGCCCGTACCTATAAAAGACCTATGTTACTCGAGAAGAGGGTAGCTTTTGAACAGTGAAATATTTTTTTCAAATCGGTTGTAGGTTAATAGTTTCGAAGCCTTTAAGATACAAACAAATAAACAAAAAAAAAATCTTTATTACATTAAGTATAGATAACGGAAAACTTTTGAAATGTGACGAGTAATATACAAAAAGGTTCGTCCTTTTTATATCAGCAATATGATATAGGGTTAGTAATTTTCTTTTTTTTTCAATAGATAATTTTCTCTTTCACCAATGTACGTTTATATAACTGTATTGTATCTACGATCTAAAAATATTTTCTTTCATACAAACCTACACCATCCTTCTATTTTTAACAATCATACAATTATAACAACGCGTAACATGTTTTATAACATACATATGTTTATTTTCAGCCACATCTAGTTAGAATAAAATCCGACCTCAATCTCGTTGTGAAAAGGTCACGCGTAAATAGCTATCGGATATTATACGAGTGAGGATTTGAAAAATATTGTATTTCTGTTGTTATAATATTTTATTATATAAAATATCTGCTTCTTCAATAAAAATAATTTATAAAACTTTTTGCTAACCATTTTTAAAAGTCCTTAAATTATTCCTCCCATTACGGTTGTAGGCAGTAACAAGGGTCAGGTCCATAAAATTTTAATACTCGGAGCATGGATCATATACTCTCTCATAGATAGTCCATACAAATATGAATTTCTTAGATAGAAACGACAAGGGTGGTTTGAAAAATTATTTCAGTGTTATTTATCGAAGAAGTCTTTAGGTTAAAATCACAGACTGAAGTTAGTTTAAGCTTAAAAGGGAAAGAAGAATTGGTAGTAACTAGTAAGTGTGCAGGTTTATTAGTTGTTTAAGGGATAACATAAATACCCTAAAACTATAGCAGTTTTAAAATTTTCCAACACTGAACCTTTTGTCCCCACAATTTGTGGTAACAACAGGTAACGTTACGTGATGTTACCGTTACCTAGGTAACGTAGTGTAGAAAGTTACGCTCGTTACTGACTTGAACGATTAATGACGGTTTAGAGTACCAGCACACTGAAGACTAAACTGTCGACCGACAGTTGATCCGATGGCCGACAAGTTTTTCTTTACAAATATGTTGATTCCAATAAAAGTTTTCTGCAACCGGCCAAATACCAAATCTATGTAATGATGATGTCCTTCCTAGCCGATTATCGGCTACGGCGGCTGTTCTCATGTTAGGAGATTAGCCAGCTGCGCAGGACATATTATAGTGCACAAGCATTTGCGTAGACGCAGGTGCACTCACTATTCCTTCAGTCTCATAGCCCGATGGGACGGAAATCGGACACGATCGGAGAGAGATCAGGCCAAATACCTAATCTATGTAATGTGCGTACCATTCATTTTCATACTAATTTATCAGCCCAAACAAACTATCGGCCGACTAAAAATGTACAGTGTGCGGTTACTTTTAATGTCTTTTCTAACTGGAAACTTGTTCGAGTTTTATACCTTCTAAAAATAAGTAGGCGTTTGTAACATGTTTCAGTAAACTGCTGTTTAGCGTGTTGTTACTGAATGTTAATTTTATTTTTAGGAAGTTGGTATTTAAAGGTTAATTATAAGGTTGTGCGTAACTGATTGTAACCTTACCTATTTATATCACAAATAGGAAAATTATTTGGTTAGTATGTCATGGTAATATTGTGTTAAATTGCTCAATCAAATTGGATAAGAATTTCCAGAGATTTTTGTCTCAATCGAATCGGATAAAAATAATGCCCAGATTTTTTTTACCAAATATCTGAATTATACCTGGATTGATCTGGTTTTGATACGCTAACTGAAATTAAATTTTAAAAATATTAGGTAAATCAAAGAACGTTCTTTGATCAGAAGTAAATCAGCTATTTGAGTCAAAATAATAATTTGAAAGTTTTTGATTCAATCTCAAATAATTGCGTTACTATTTAAATATTTGTGAAATACTTCAAAATGGAAGGCTGTGTATTTTGAAAATACTCAACATTTTTAAAGATGATTGACAAATAACTTCAGTTAAACAAATAAACATTCGTTTCGAATCTAAATTCAGATGAATTTTTATTTATTAAAATTGAATCTTTAAAGCGAAAAATGAGTTCAATGGTACTTCTAGATTTGAGGTGGAGGACAAATAAATCAATTCGATTTAAAAAGCTCATTTTTTGAGTGTTACATTTCAATTTCAATTTGGGATTGATTTGTATGCGATGAAATCCGCGCCAATATTAGAAAACGTGTAGAAATAACTCTTTGTGATTGTTTTTTGAGAATGATTGGACTAGATTGATTGTGTTTTAAACTAAATCTATATTTACAAAAAAAAAGAAAAGTTAATACTAATAAAGGGCGTCGAAAAATTGATCTTCATCGCTGTGACACCCGACAGTGTACCCAAAATTATTTAAAATCTGCAATTTAATTAAATAAAATGTTAATTAAAATACCTTCGGAAATAATTTATTAACGCAATATTTCATGTATCGTTGACATTTAATGATTTATCTGCTTTCACAGCACGCGCTAACAATTATTTCTGTTCAGTTTCGGAAAACTGAAAATAATAATGTTTAATAATTAATTTTAATTTGATACTACCGAGCATGTTTAATTAGTGTGCAATTTTTAGTGTAGTGCAAGTATAAAATCGGTTGTATTTTTTATAGATAGGTGGTCTCTATTATTATACCAAAAAAATCCGTAATACGCAGGAACTCGTTATGACATAGATGGTGACCCATCTTGCAACCGACCGTGCCATGTGTTGCTTAACTTTATAATGTCACTAGCAACGAGCACCTTTTAGATATTCCATACAAATTGCATTAAAAACTATTTCTTTCAATACCCTTAAACAGTCACTTGAATATTCCGAACAAACCTCTGATTTATGACCGAACAAATGTTGCATTCAAACGTTGCATTTCTCAGAACCGCCTTACCATCTCATCATCACGCTAAAAGCAACTCTGTGACTGTAGTCATAACGTCCAAAGTTCTTTGTAAAGTTGCCATTTTAGTACGCAAATTGGTTGTTTTATAGTCTTCAAGAGGAATAGTAACGTCATTGTGGGACAAAGAATACTTGGAGGGAAGTCTGGAGGGAAAATCAGGTCCCTCGACTACCGAAGAGGGCCTTATTTCTGTTTTGATTTGTAAGTATGAGTGTAGGATGATTTATTTTTATTTTTAAGTTGAATGTTATCGTTATTTTTAATATGTGCTGCCATGTGATTGCCGTCCCATCGGGCTATGCGAGTGAAGGATTGGTGAATGAACTTGTGTCTGCACAAATCCTTGTGCACTATGATATGTCCTGCGTTCTGCGTCCTGCGTGTATGTCCTTATATGAGAACAGCCGCCGTGACCGAAATTTTTTTAGTAATTAGTTTTAATTTTTTTTGGACAGCATTTTTCTATAAAACCTCTATATTATTCATTGGAAACGGCAGATATAAGTATTTATCTTTGTTATATAATAATTGCAGGTGCAGATGTTAAAAAAATTACTAATTTCATGTTTAAACTTGTTTGACAAGATAATATATTTACGGGAGATATAAGGAAGAGATAAATTAAAATTTATTTGATAACACGACTTGAGTCATTATTTATTTTTTCACATGTCATGATGATGATGATTGATGAATATCAAATATTTAATCACAGTAAATCTTATTGTATTTGTCAGTAAAACCTAATGTGACACTTTTTTATTCCAATTTAATTTACGGATGTCTATCCGGGACAGAGCCCCGCTGTATCCTTTTTATTATTTGGCTACTTTTACGGTACTATTTTAAAAATGACCTAATAGTCGTTTGAGGAGGACCAACATTAAAGGATACAACTTTGTGATCGTCACCTAAATATTGATAAATAACCTATTTGTCTACATTTTTAATTTAAATCAGAACCTAAGAAAAGACTAAGGCTGCTTTTTATCCAACTGCAGAAACTCAAGCGGTTCTTCTAGGACGTGGATGAAACCGTAGGTTACAACTAGTTTCTAATTATAAGAAGTAGGTATTAAGACACCTGCTATATAAGAAATGACTAACTAATCGATAGAGATAAAACTTGTCGTAGGTATAGGATAGGATACATAGATTACCTAATAGACAGACATGTGTTGCTGGGGAGTTTGTTGCGCCACTTCTTCCCAGCAAAACACATAGGAAGTGGTGAAGGGCGGGCGTTTTGGGGGCTGTCTTTTGTTTTTGACGTTCAAAGGCACTGATTCATCAGACTAATTTGAATCATATCCTTGTTTGGGAAAAATACCGATGTCTTATCTAAACGATGATACTAGTAATAGTTAATCTATGCTCACTATCTTATTGTTGTGTAAATTCGTACTATTTAAACCCTGACCTACGGACTGGAAAGTTAATATTATTCGTATATTGAAGACGATAGCTCGTGCAATGGCAATAATGTAAGTATTTTTTTTTTAAATGTGATCATACAAGATATTTTTTCGGAGACAAATTAGTCAATTATTGAATAAATTAATGATTATTCTCCGATTATTTAGTATACCTACGAAATTATTGAAAAACTAGCTGCCGCCAGCGGCTTTGCCCGCGTGGTGTGTTGATAAAAAGTAGCCTATGTGTTAATCCAGGGTATCAGCTATCTACATACCAAATTTCATTCAAATCGGTTCAGCCGTTTTAGCGTGATTGAATAACAAACATACATCCATATATTCTCTTATATACATCTTATATTATATTCTATATGTATTATGTTTATATACTGTGTAGCTCTACTACATACATATGTTTAGTTTATTGTTATTTAATATTTGTTTAGTATTTCATATTTGTTGTGCACATATAATTGACCCTACCTCTATCGAATATCTCTATCGCTTTAAGGTTGGCTGTAAGAGAACCCAATTCTGGGTTAAGCTCGCCGTTGCACATAACTGTCTGTATCCCGTATAGTATTTACTGTTTAGTGTGCAATAAAGAATAAGAATGAATTCTCACAAACTTTCACATTTATAATATACTATATAAAATTGAAATTACTTTTGATATTATTTATTTATTTAATTACCGACGGTCTTGAGTCTAAATATGACCGTGTCTGTTCTTATGGACGAGAAATACAAAAAATTAAAAAAAAATCGTAACTTTTCAGCATGAAAACTTTAGTTATCTTCGCGCTGTTGGCAGTAGTGCCAGTGAGCCTCGGCGCAGCGTTGCCATCTAACATTCCCACAACCGTGGGAGTTGCTCAACCGGGAGATTTTGAGTTTTTTCGGTGAGTAAAGTGACTGCCATTATATTCCTAGCCTTCAAACATCTATTGAATGTTTGTTACAGCCTGCCCTACGTGCCCACTGCTGGGCACAGGACCATTAATATTATCAAGAGAAACGATTTGATTGTTTTTGTTGTTTGACATGAATGGCTCCGAAACTACTTGATCGATTTGAGAAATTCCTTTGGTTTTATTTTATCAGGGTATGTTTCAACATGTGGGGACAATTCCGTGGAGTTATATAATAAGCCTTCCTTAATCAATGGACCATCTAAAACTAAAAGATTTTCCTCAATCGGTCCAGTAGTTCTTGAGACACGCTAACAAATTCTTCAGTATAATTACGCATTTTATAATGGATTAATACTTAAATGCATGTTCTTTTCAGCACTGTAGCCCGTGCGGAACCACGACCGGGTCATGTGACTACAATAACAATAACTCCCATTATGAGTTGGAAATACATTGCTAACGCTGTATCGTTCAAGGAGCAAGGTACACCTCAGGGGGCTTATGTCTCGTCCGTAACTGGCCTTGGGACCAATTTCATCAGGTATTCTGTCACATCTCAAAGTGGTAAAGGATTGAATGTCATTGCTGATCTGTGGGGAAGGGATGTGACGGCTGACAGGAGTTCTAAGCCAGAGATGCTTGAACAACATTTTAAATGCACTATGACTGTGTCTGATGGAGTTACTGAAGAAACTCGGGACTGTTAATATATTGTAACTGTTATGTTGACTAAATAAATTGATAATCAATTGCTGCATTTAATTTTTTTGATTTATTTCAAACTGTGAGAATGATTTGCACCATTTAACTACATATAACGATAACCAAACCATAACCAGCCGTATACTTGCAGACTATTAGTCAAATCGGTCATTTGACAACTGAAAATGGTTGGGCAATCGTTACAGTTACTTGCACAATGCAACTGGGTGCAACTTACCTTTAATTACAAATTTCAACTAACATTAAGTAGTAAATTATATATTAGTTAATTAGCTTCTGCCAACGGTTTCACCCGCGTCCTTTCAGAACACGCACCTGGATAAATAGTAACTTGTACGTATAATATATATACATATCCTTTCTCGATAGATGCGCTACAAAATACTGATTTAAAAAAAAAAAAATTCGTTCTATTATTATTGCGTTAATCTTCCATAGATAACCAAGATTTACATGATTAATTAGTGATTAGACATTATAATTGTGTATATCTATATTGATAAAGTCAATTAAATTAATCATTCAACTTCTGTTATCAAATAAGCTAAATCTTTTCCTTATATCTACTACTATCTATTACTATTTATTTTGTGACATCATCCTAGCTCAACATTTTTGGCAATTTTATCATGAACTTTGCTCAGTTTGGAACATCATATATATTTCGAAATTATTTTAAAGAGCTACTACATAGGTAAATACTTATTTTTACCTATTCTATTTTAGATTATAAGTAGGGTTTTTTCAAACTATTAGTGACATCAAAAACCAAGTCTCTTCAAGTAGTACCCAGATATAATTGGGTCGTTATGCGGACCGCACTTCTTGATATTTTAAGGAATTGGACGAGCTTATTTAAGTGCTTTGTGATAGTTTACTTTTGATACTTGTGTAAGATCAGTTTTTACTAGTGGAATATGTTTATACTTAAAATTTTTAGGCATACTTTTTCTGTAAACATTTTAAATTTTACATCTTGTGAAATCAATTCTTCCATCGCGTTTGTCATTCTATTCGAAACAAACCCAAAAACTGCAAAACTGTCAATCATACTTTCAAAAATACTATCCACGAGGTAGATAAAATTACGTGTACAACACATTTCTGTAGTTCCTCCAAAAAATTACATTAGAGAATTCATCAGCTTCCCATCTTAGTATAATTTCAGCCAAATTTATTCAAGATTCCTCGCATTATGTTAATCAGGTAGCCAGCTGAAAGTTAATCTAAATGATCGTGTATTTTTCCTCTCCTCGTAAAAATAATAATAAAGATTATGTTACGAACAATCTGTGTTGTTTGCTTTTGTTAGCTATAGTCTGCCGCCCTGGTTTACTCGTGTTAAGATTTGCATACTGAGTAGAAGCAGGTTTTATGTACTGTATTTTTTTCGTAAGTAATCTGTCGTGTAAAAATTTTCCTTAAGTAAGTGGGAGTAAATAGATTTTTAGTAAAGCTGTTTTCTTAAAACATGGTTTATATTATAAAAGTATATTCTATTTTCAGGACCATAAAAATAATAACTTCTTTTCATTATTTGTTGAGAGGGGAATATGTGACATAAAACTACTAATATAAATATTTGCATTGCAAGGAATACTTCATAGACGAGAATGATAGCCAGAGTCCAGTATTAAATAATATGATTTTATTACCTTAACCTTGACATATACATATATGAGCTAAATTAATAGGTATATAGCTAACACTGGTGTGTGTTTGACCTCGTTAGCACTTCGTTTGATTAAATGATTTTATTATCTTGTTCGGACTAGTTAGAAATTTTCATTTGGAACTAACTAGATAATTCTGAATAGTTTTATTTAGTTGAAAAATGTAATTTCCTGAATATTTTGAAGCTAAGGTAAGTAGGTAAGTATAGTCTTCTAGCACTTTATTTTGGTCAATGGTTATAAATAAAATATGAGGTAAGTAACGTATTTATTTTTGGGCTTAAATTAGACATAACCGTCCTTAGGATACAAGGGAAGAAGTTTTGGAGATATGAAAAGATAATTGAATATTATTTTTGGAACATATCACTTTTATGTTCAAACTAAACATATTATATGCCTATAAGGTTTCTTGCCATAAATCTTACGGTACCATAAATCTTACGGTTGATAAGAAACTTACCGTTTATTACCAAAACTGTAGGGGTATCCGTACGAAACTGCAGACTCTATACATTAATATTCTCACGAGAACATACGACATAATCATACTGACAGAAACATGGCTAGTACCGGAAATCAGCAACAATGAGTTCATTGACCAGCGTTACGTTGTGTACAGATGTGATCGCGATCGGGCTAGCACGAATAAAAGGGATGGTGGCGGCGTTTTGGTGGCCGTCTTGAAAAACCTCCAACCTATTGAAATAGGCTTAAACACTGCTCACTCGCTGCACACCTACATAGAACATGTTGCTGTGGAAATACCCAGTAGCCAAAAATTTAAGTATCACGTTGTGACAGCTGCATACATACCCCCTAAAACCCCACCTTTTGTTTACGAAAAACACTTTGAATCTCTCTATGAGGCCCTCTGTAACCCTAACGTTGATTTGTTTTATGTAGCCGGAGATTATAACCTTCCAGAAGCAACATGGCCAGTACCTTCTACCTTGAATACTCCCATTAATCCCTGTTTATGCATTGGTTCAACTGCGTCCTGTGACCATCTCAACAACTTTATGTCTCTTCTAAGTGCTTCTCAGCACAACTTTACATTTAACTGTAAAGGAAAAATATTGGACCTGTTAATTTCAAATGCTTCTTGTAGTGTGCTACTAGAATCACCTCCTCTACTTCCTGCTGACATTTATCACCCCCCATTCGTTTGTAATATAAACATAAACATCAAAGATCCTCCCCTTAACAGGCAGCCGCTGAAAAAATACAATTTCTACAAAGCAGATTATGAAAACATAAACGATGTGATACAGAAAACTGATTGGCATACACTTCTTGTACATGAGAAATCTGAAGAAGCTCTATCATTGTTCTATAATAAACTGGACGAGATTATCAGCTCTCATACTCCCCTTGCACGTCCTAGATCTTCCAATTATCCAGTCTGGTTCTCACGACCTTTGATAAATATATTTAAAAAGAAACAAAAAGCCTGGATCAAATGGAAAAAGTACGGAAACATATCGGATTATGAAACATTCTCTGCACATAGAACCAGTTTTAAGGACATGTGCAGTGAATGCTTCTCTAAGTACATAAGTTCGGTAGAAGATAGCCTAAAAAGAAATATCAAACACTTCTGGACATACGTATCAAACAAAAAAGACAGACCTAGTATCCCAGCAAAAGTATATTACAAAGACACCAAAGCCACTGAACCTGAAGATATCTGCAATGTATTCTCGAATTTCTTCCACTCTGTTTACGAACCCGCGTCACCACTCTTATCACAATGGCAACCACCCGCAGAAACTTCATCAGCCTGCGATATAATTTCTACCCTATATTTTAATGAAGAAAAGATTCTAAAAGAATTAAGATCACTGGACCCTGCTAAAGGCCCAGGACCGGATGGCATACCACCTTATTTTCTGCGTCGCACTGCTGATCAAATCTGCATACCCTTAACAATAATTTATAACAAGTGCATGACAGAGGGAGTGTTTCCAAAAAGTTGGAAACATGCAAACATCACACCTGTGCACAAGGGTGGCTCGAAGGGTAATGTGGAGAATTACCGTCCAATCTCACTTCTATCCACTTTGTCAAAGGTCTTTGAAAAACTTGTCCACAATGAATTGTACCCGGTTTTACATAATATCATTATACCGCAGCAACACGGCTTCGTTAAACAGCGATCTACCACTACGAACCTCCTGTCTTTCTCCAGTTTTTTGTTTGATAGCTTTGACAACGGACTGCAAGTAGACGCCGTATACACAGATTTTTGCAAGGCATTTGACAAAGTGGATCACGAACTGCTGCTTAAAAAAATATCTTTTAATGGGATTCGAGGCAATTTATTGCGGTGGTTTGCCTCCTATGTTTTGAATCGCTGTCAAAGAGTAGTAATCAATGGTCATGCTTCAAGGGTCATCGAGGTCACATCAGGCGTCCCACAAGGCTCTATCTTGGGCCATTATTATTTAACATTTTCGTTAACGACATTGGTCAATGTTTCCATCATACAAAGTTTCTAATGTACGCTGACGATCTGAAGGTCTACAATTCCATCCAAAGTGTTGATGATTCTACTTTATTCCAACAAGACCTGGACAGACTGACAGATTACTGCCATAAAAACAAACTTAAACTAAGTTTACCCAAATGCAACTTCCTCACATTTACTAAAAATAAACACATAATTAAGTACTCTTACAACCTTTGTCATGAGCCTCTATCTCAACTGAAATCAATCCGCGATCTTGGTGTTATACTCGACACCAAACTATGCCTAGACTTACACATCAATAAAATAGTCAGCAAAGCTTTTCAACTTTTCGGATTTGTCATGCGGTCTACTCTTGACTTCAAAAAAACCACATCGTATTTATGTTTGTACAAAGCCCTTGTTCGTTCGCAACTAGAGTATGCAGTTTCGGTATGGAATCCATTCTACATAAAATACGCTGAGATGGTAGAGAATGTCCAGTACAAATTTTTGCGTGCAATGCATTATAGATGTCATAAAGCTTACCTGCCGTATCCTACTTTACTAAGCAAATACAAACTCCTTCCCCTTAGCTCTCGAAGAAAGTACCTTGAGGCAACTGTCTTGTATAATATAGTCAGAAATAAATTTAACTGTACAAATCTAAATAATATGATCTGTTATGCTGTACCAAGAACCATTCACAGGCGACAGGTGCGCCCAGGCACTCTTTTTGCGCTGAACACCTGTCGTACTAATTCGGGCCTGCGCTCACCTATCCGCCGTATGGTTGACACTTATAACGTCACCTTTATAAACATTGATATTTTCAATTGTAGCATAAATAAGTTCAAAAGCCTCCTTCATAGTTCCCTACTTAAAACCCAAACCTCTTAATAACAATCATTTTAATTTTGTCATCTTTAAACTCCTCTTTCCTTTTTATGAATATATTTTGCTAAAAGTCATGTTTACATTGTCTCCCTATTTGTTATTTGTTACGCGTACTGCTATTAATGTTCCTAGCGATTAGAATTTCTGCTCTAAATTTTTATGTTTACCTGTGGATAGCGTTGTGGGTTACATTATGACCTCAACAAGTCATTGTTATATTATTTGTAAGTTTATATAATGTAACTGTTTGCTGTTCCTCAAAAGAAAAAAATAAAATAAAAAATAAAATAAATAAAGTACAAACATAATTTGGACCCGCAAATCAGAAAATACGCGTCAAATTTGACATTTACGTATAATCGTAATCTCGTCTCGCAGAAAATGGGATTGGATTGGCACAAGCAATATTTTTTGCTGCCTTCTACACTCACATATAAAATATACATTCGTATGTATATACACGACTAGTCGTTTTCCCGCGATCCCATCCGTGGGAACTGCCCGTACCGAAATAAAATATGTATAGTCTATGTTACTCAGGAAGAGTGTAGCTTTGAACAACAGTGACCGAATCGAAATCTAAAATCGATCCAGTATTTTTTTTAAATTTATAACAAACAAACATATGTTTTTTTCTTTTTTATCTTTTAAAGTATAGATATATGTAGTTTTGTATGTCTACAAAAAAAAATAATTATATACGCAATGTTTTACTCTTCTTAGGTCCAGTTGAAAATTAGCATCAGGCACTAGCTGTCTACCATTATGTTGAACTGGACCCATTCGGCTGATTTTTTTAATACGACTGAGTTTGTCTTGTGTTATGTTAATAAATCTCTTTTCCTTTCTTCTCTTCTTTCTTTCCTTTCTTATTCCGAATAGAATCTTACACCAATAAATAAGTACGACTTTTCCAAGTACCGTTTACTAGATGTGTTAAAACAAACAAAAAAGGTGCGTTTATAATCATTCAGATTTCGTAAACTATTTCTATACAGAACAAAAATAATCGTATGTAAAAAACCATAACGATTGGATTATTTTTAATCCGACAAGCTACATAGTACACACCTCGGTAAATTCTCATCGAATTTATTTTTAAGTCAAGCCAATTACGGGGGTTAGAAAATATGAGCAATAATTCCTTGTTAGGTTAAGATTTGTTTTTATTTTTAGAAGACCTTGTTTGTGAGATTATTTATTGCAGCCATTACTCGTAACTTCCCACGCTATGAGTATTTGCATGCCATAATGTTGTAAAATGAATCTTATTTGAATATGTTTAGAATCACTTTTTGTTTGGCACTCGTTACGTACTCGTATTCTTCAGGAAGAGTTTGTATGGTTTAACGAAATAATTTATTCTATTGTACCTATTGCTCGCGGTTTCACTTGCGTCCCGAAGTAACTACTTTTCACAGCTGGATAAAATGCAGCCTGTGTCCATTTTTACTCTTTAGTCCTACTGTGCAAAAATCAGACAGTTTTATTGGAATTTTTTCCATAGTTAGACAAATACAGCTACTTTTGCATTCATAATATTGGTAAGAATTATTATACATATATGCTGTAAGAAACTTTATCTTGCCAAACGATATTTTGTCATAAGCATTTTAATAATCTGGCAAAACGTATCATTACTTCAAGTCTAACTTTACACATAATTTTGTCAAAATAACTCCAAACTATTTTCTCTGTATGACTTTATGTACTCCGTAACAAATGCTAGCACTTTTATACGCGAAAACTCTTTTAGTTAAAGTAAAGGAATGCAAGTAAGTTGCACTTTTGTCGAGTCCTTTGTTATTTAGATTAAGTGCTGACGGTCTGTGTGTGTGTGTGTGTGTGTGTGTGTGTGTGTACACTGCAGTAGACTATTAGTGTTGGGTAGTATATGGGTTGTTTATACAGATGTTGCTGTGTTTGTTAGCTCACTAGTAAGTTTGGCGTGAAGATAAATAGTGATGTGTGTTTTATAATGTCTTCAGAAATATGTAACAATTTGTTTACTAATAATTTTGAAAGCATTTAAAACCGTTTAAAAATAAAACTCCATAATATCCTTCGTAGCTTTTTAACACGCTAATAACTTGTTTAGCATCAGTAAAGTTACATAAGATGCATAATCTTATACATTAAAAAGCATAATATTTGACTGCCATCTTAATTTGAAAAATATTATAGGTACTTTAACTCAAAACTGGTATCAAAATAACTTCGTAAGACTTTGATCACAGTTATGCAAGCCAGACTGAAGTTGGTATGCATGTTAGATTACACCGGCTTACAGTTTAACGTAACAGCTATAATGCTACATACAGAATACAGCACCGATCTCCCAACGCTTTTTATTTTATTTTATTGGTTTGAGAAACAATTTTGTTTTCGTTATTATACAAATTGCACATAATTTCTAAGTAATTTAAAGTATATTTACATATAAAAGAAACTTAAAACTCATAAAGGGCGTCGAAAAATTGGTCCTCATCTCTGACACCCGACAGTGTATTCAATAGGCTGGAGGCATTGCCACGTTGGATGACAATGTTTTAAACGTTGCGCGAAATAAAAGCAAGCCCATGGGTCACGAGCATTGCATAATTATTACATCTTACGATTTCGTTTACAATTTAAAATAGTTCAAGTACAATTCACTACTTTTCGACATATTAAAAGTTAAAGAAAAAAGATACAGGTTAGGGATGCGTACAATTCTATGCTTTCTTTATGTATACCGCCTTACCTTCTATATATCGGAGTGGTAAAGCTGTAGTGATTGCGGTCAATTGATGGATGGGTCACTGGTTTCTTTATAAATGGCATCCGTTCCGTGTGGTTTTCTTGTCCAAGTAATCGTTATATCTACTAAGAGCAAAGTATGTACGGGCTTTCAATTAAATGTATTGGGGTTTCATGTATTGTGATAATCATTAAGCATTGAGGAATCAAGATTTTGTAGAATTAATAAAACAGAATTTTATTTAAGAACTAGCTGTTGCCCGCGACTTCGTACGCGGATCCTGTCCCTTATGCCAGCGACTACGGGGTCAGCAAAATCAAAGATCTGAATAGTCTGATATTGAATTTTAAGGGACCGAAGAGAAACGTTCTATATACTTAATTTTTGTACTTTAACAGCAAAAGCACAGCAGACTAAACAAAACGCTGAGAACTGAACCGCAATAGACGTGACCATAGGGATAAAAGTAGTGATTCTAATTAGTCCGCATTTGTGTGTGGCAAAAATATTACACAAGTATTATTACGTAAAAAAACATTAAATAGATGACAAAGTCGTGGTGACTTAGTGGAAGTCGTGGTGGTTTAGTGGGTAGAGAACCAATCTCTCAAGTATGAGCGTGCGTCTTTGATTCCAGGTCTGGCAAGTGCCTGCCAATGCAACTTTTCTAAGTTCATATGTACTTTCTACGTATATTTTGGATACCAATGACCGTCATTTGGAGGGGATGTTAAACTGTAGGTTCCGGCTGTCATTGAACATTCTTGGCAGTCGTTATGGGTAGTCAGAAGCCAGTACGTCTTACACCCCTTGTGTTGGGTTGAACGGGTAACCGGGTCGTGGAGGTCAGATAGGCAGTCGCTCCTTGTAAAACACTGGTACTCAGTTGCATCGTGACTGGAAGTCGACCCTAACATAATTGGGACAAAGGCTCTTGAGATAATAACGACAATAATAATGAGATATAGGTACCGCAGGACATCTGAGGCTGGGAGACGGGGAGTAGCGACCCCGCGGGGCTATATATACTGAGATCTCCAGGGAGAGTATACTGTCCCCCATCTCCGGCCGGTCGGAGTGAATCATGACGGGGGTAGGTCTCACGCCTCTGGCTTGGCTTAAGTCCACTGAGGTATCCTCACCCTTCAGCCGCTCATGTCCCTGTTGCCCTCTTGTTGCTATTCAGTGACTGGTTCTCGGGGGCCCAGTAAGTGAGGTGGCGAGTCTCCACCTGCCATTTTTAGATGTACCTAATAAGGTACATTGTCATCCACGAACATCCCATCACAAT
The DNA here is from genome assembly GCF_030705265.1 of Helicoverpa armigera. Classification (NCBI taxonomy): domain Eukaryota; kingdom Metazoa; phylum Arthropoda; class Insecta; order Lepidoptera; family Noctuidae; genus Helicoverpa; species Helicoverpa armigera. Next base: position 2,397,300 of record NC_087127.1, on the reverse strand, counting down.
AGCCCAAGTAGTTTTCCTCCATAGTTAGCAATATTTTAGCACAAAACCGGGGATTGTCTTTTTTTAACGACGTCTACCGGGGATTGTCCTTGGGTTCATTTCTATAGTGTATAAAGGGATAATCGTCGGTTTTGTGTCACCATTTCATTAAAGTTGTCTCAAAAGGGCTTCAGCGAGTTGGTTTCGGCCCCACGTTTGCCTCCCAAAAATTCGGAACTCTATAGTCCCGAGGTCTGGAAGAGACATACAATATAATAATGAGATATAACGCAACAAAGTCGGAGAGTGGGGGCTCGTGACGCCACGTCTAGGTATGTAAAATTTGTACTAAGCAGTGAATTCAAGCGTTGTTGTATCTTCGTTATTATTTGTTTGTGAGAGAGAGAAAAGAAAAATACGTGTCTAAAAGACGGACTAATTACTTTTTTGATTCACCATACCTATTTCATAATATTCATTTCTATACATTTCAAGTGTAGTATTGCTCCTGAAGTTCCACATCAGGTGTTCCAGATTTTCGATGTTTATACGTCAATAGAGAGTGCATCAGATTGAACCACTTTTGCTAAAACGTCATATCTTCATGTGCTATAGTCTAGCTGGGCTCCTGGAGTTCCACATCAGGTGTAGGTGTGGTTCAATTTTTATAAGTCAACAGAGAGTGCTTATCAGATTGAACAACTTTTGCTAAAACGTCATACCTCTATATGCTATAGTCTAGCTGGGCCCCTGGAGTTCCACATCAGGTGTTTTAGATCTTCAATTTGTGTAAGTCAATAGAAAGTGCTTATCAAATTGAACAACTTTTGCTAAAACGTCATACCTGTATATGGTATAGAGAAGCTGGGCTCTTGGGGTTCCACATCTTATAATTTATTATCTCAGCTGAAAATGCTCATCACATGAAACAATTTTTGCCATGGCACCATTTTTGTATCTCTTATAGTTTTGTTGGTCTGTTGGAGTTCTGCATCAGGTCTTCAAGTTTCGAAGATAAATTATAGCCTATATGTTGACCAGGCTTAATACTGATACAACAAAGAAAAAATCATTGAAATCCGTTCAGTAGTTCGGAAGATTAGCGTGTACAAATCTTAGAAGATGTATACAAACTTTCATCCCCTATTTTATCCCCTTAGGGATGGAATTTATCAAAATCCTTTCTTAAGAGTTGCCTACGCCATAGTAGCTTTCTGCATGCAAAGTCTCAGTCCGATCGGTTTAAAATTGACAAAGTTTCATACAAACTTTCATCCCCTATTTTATCCCTTTGGGGGTAGAATTGATCAAAATCCTTTCTTAGCGGATGCCTACGTCATAACATCTACCTGCATGCCAAATTTCAGCCCGATCCGTCCAGTGGTTTCAGCTGTGCGTTGATAGATCACTATGTCAGTCAGTCACCTTTGAGTTTTATATATTTAGATATGTTTGTACATAATATTCTTTTGTTAAATAAAGTTTTCTTTTTTGCCATTGTTTTATTTCGTAAATATCTAGTTATTGTAGTCGGCTTTTAAACCAACCTCTGTAATGTCCATCAGGCTAATCCACAGTGACAAGTGCGGCTATTAAATTAATTCACAATTACTGCAATGAAGCCTTCATTCTATTTAAGCGAAAACCACTTACTGATATGACATGACATTCGTGTGATCTAATAAATATATCGCGGTTCAAATCGCGTCACGTTAGGGATGAAAGTTTATGGGACATCGCTTACCAAAGAGATATGAAAACGATTGTCCCGGAGGACAGTGGGAGTTTCAAAAAATATTGTTTTGTAGAAGCTTTTGAGGTCCCTAAGGAATTGGTGAGGATTTTACCTCTTATGTAAAATGTTACTATGTCTAGGGAAAATTTTAAAATGGTTTTCTATTTGACGCTGATTTGAAGGAGATTTATTTAGAAACTAAGTTTACTAATCCTTAAGTTTTAAAGGGTTTTGAAGGTGAGAATTTTATAATTACGTATTAAGGCGAAGAGGAGAAAAAGTTAGTTTGCCCATCCACGAAGTGTCCATATAAAGTTGTATGTATTTGTTCTGATTTTGTTGAGAAGCTTTATTGTAAAGTCTTGTTTAAAGCTAGTAACTATTGTCTACATAATAATAAAAAATATGAACAAATATTACTGTAGTAGTACCAAAAGTATGGGGTAAACTGTTTCCATATCCCAATACTCACGAATAACTTTCAGGATTCATTAATATTAGTAAGGATTATAACTTACAAGCAGGCACTGACCAGTAACCAGCCATTGTCCATAATCATGTTATTTGTCTTGCGAACATTCGCTAACAGAGCACGAATTATTCATGAAATGGCCCGCAAAAGTAAACACATCTGTTACGTACTATTGGATTATGATTTATCTTGTTACGTATTGGTGAACCTAATAACTTGAAGCTATACTAGATTTTGCTCGCGACTTCGACTACGATCCGAGAGAAGTGTGTCCCGCACCCGGGTAAAATGTAACTTATTACGGTGGAGGGTGTAGACCTACAAAATCTTATCTCAAGCGATTCAGCCGTTTTAGCGTCAAAACAATTTCATTTTTGGATTTTAAATTAGTAGGGAAATATATAATGTAGAATGTCTAAAGCTAAACATGATTATTAGTAGAATAAGAGCAAAATCTTGTGTAAGGTTGGAGATTTCCGACATTTCATGTTTGTGATTCTGATTAAACTCTTCACATTACGAATACGTTTTCAATCTATTGAGTAGTAAAAATAGCCCGTATATTTGATTTCAGTAGCAATCACATCGTTTGCCCTTTAACGTAAAATGCGGGTGAGGTCTAAAAATATATCAAATTGAAGCGGATATATGGGCGGTAAGACGGATAATTCGTATATCCGGCCGAGTATTGGAGCTGTCGTGATATCCGTCTTTATGAGCGAGTGACACGGACTGACGGATTTGTGACACACGGATATCATGAATGCAAAGCATTAGAACCTTATCTATAAGATTGCATCAAAAATACCTGGCTATAATTTGCTTAATTCTAGTTGCAGAGCTCATTGACTTACAGCCCAAGAATCCTAAATATATTTTCATTCATCTTTACTCAGTCATTGGTGTTAAAGATATACACTACATTCATATAACAAGTATAAGAAACTTGACTCTTAGAGGCAACAAATGTAGGCTTTATTTGATCCCGGTACGAGCAGTAGTTCCCACGGGACGCAAGTGAAACCGCGGGAAAACGGCTAGTGTCTGATAGATAACTACTCAGTTGCTCAGGCAAACAAAGATTTAATTATTTTATTCATCAAGTAAATTGATTACAAAAAAAAATCCTAATAAGCTCTTCATTTTATTCATCAGTGTGTCCACTGACCTTCCCTCCTGGCTGTCTGCCAAGAGTCGCTCACAATTGTTTGCCGAAGATAATAAAATCTTAGATGTGTTATGTTTGTTTTTGTCGATATCCTATCGATGTCATTTTGAAGGTTTTTGCAGTTTTGAGCAGTTATTGTGCCTGTTCGTTTAGTTTTGTATTGATTTTGATAGAAACTGGTTATGCTGTGTTGGTTTCAATTATGTTCCCGTATACACAATTTGTCAAAATAAATAAAAACTACAAGAGACTATACTAATATTATAATGTATGTTTGTTTAATTGCTTCAATGCGTTTATTTAGGTAGCTACTCGAGAGAGTAAAAAAAAAATTGTGTTAAATAGTCCATTTATCGAGTACGATTATTTTTTGTCTGGGTGCGTGGAGTAGTTCTCACATGACACGGGTGAAATCGCGGGTGGATGCTAAAAACATATAAAGTAAGTAATATTTCGTTGTTGTGTGCAAAACAATGAAACTTTAATTGTGAGATCAATTTTAAACACAAAATAATGAAAAGCTCTCTGATTCCGAATAATTATTCATAGCGTAGTATTTCTGTTGCTTGATTTTACAGAATACTTAGCATTGAGTGTATTCAGATATTAATGAATTTAAATGTGTTTGCTCTTGACAGAGACGATATATTTTGCCTTTTAAAATGTATTGACAACGGACGGAGATGAATATTTTAAAAGTTCACGATAAGGTCGTTTGGGGGTCGTTAATATAAGAATTCTCAATTCTTTATTGCGTACCGTAATTTGTACAGGTGGTTGGTATATAGATAATTTAGTCACAATTATATACTCTGTCGGGCACAATATTTAACAACATATTTATGCATGTTTAAAAGAATCTTTCTTGATAGGTCTGTATGTTGTAGGTAAATAGGGTCAGGTTTTGGCTGAAACCAAAGACAACTTAAAGGTCAGTTATCAGTCTCTTCGAATACTCTCTCAGTCAACAGAAATATGGTGGACTTTTGTCGCTTTTTAATTTTCATTAACCACGTTAACTCGTCTTCTTTTTGACATGTTTTTACAATACAATATTGCTTATATTTTCTTGATATTTCATCTATATGGTACACAAAACATTGGTTTAATAACGATACAGCTTCCTGCATAAGTCCCTTGAACGGAATCACAGAGTGCAAGTTTAATCACTGTGAACGGGTAACGTTCATACTTCTGTGTAATGAATGGTGACCTTAATACTATTGGAAAGCGGATTAACCGTAAACCTATCTGTTGATTTCATAGCATATAAGTTAACGATGCAAGTTTCAAACTTACTGCAAAGGAAACTGGGTCGTTGATCTTACTATCTTACTAAAGATTATGTGGATGTTTGTTCTTATTTCATGCATAAACTACTCGATTTATTTTGATTAAACTTTACAGTAATATCTGTTTATCCATGTGCGGAAAGTAGTGTCCTTGAGATGCGGGTCAAACTGCGGTCAGAAGGCAAGGTGGAAGAAGTGTTAGATAAAAATGATATCTTTTAAGATTGGCTATCAAATTAAAAATATTGGGTATAACACACAATTATTGTTTGATTACCTATTGAAGCGAAACATGTCAGTCAAAAAATCTAAAAAAAACGAAGACACTAACCAAAGAAAACTAACCTTAAAGATCAAAATGTCATCAACATCATCCCTTTTTTACACAACTTATAACTTTGTAACCCCAGCTCAATACTTTGGCAAGCCCATCATCAGTCCATAAGTGACCCATATCTTCGTATAAACGGGCCATATATCTTCAGAATATCCTTTCACTTTGCCCAAAATGATCCGAAATAACTCATGAAGGAAGAAAGGAGTTTGGTAACGTCCTGACCTCATCATTCGTTACTTTTCTTGGTTTGGTGACCTGATTTTTTAGATATACTCTATATGAAAATAGTGTGTGCGGAAAATAATTTCGTTGTTCTTGAAAAACGAGTGTTAAAGAACAAATAAGGGTTTAGAAGTGCCATATTATTTTGTTTGATATTAAAATTGTGACTTGAGAAATTTCTCAAGTACTTGTATGTTTAATAGGCTGGGCTCATATTTTTTATATAAAAATATGTACTTTTCAGCAGTTTGAAACGTCTGGAAAATCCAGTTAGTTAATAGGTACATAGAAAAGGTAAATAGAAGGCTTTCCAAATATATACACTTTATACTACGGTACTTGCATCATATAAGTCATAAAACATATATATTCAATATCACATAATATAACAATATTAACGAGAAGTATATAGTATATAGGCAGTGTAATGTTTATAACGCGCTATAAAATACATAATGAGTAACTTTATTACGAGCACGGCCTTGGACTCCTTCATTAAACGGTTAACGATATTTTAATTAAAAATGGTAATTACAAAGCTGGGTTGGCTATGGTAAATGGAAAACGTATGGATAGGGGTGTATCTTGTACTTAACTTTCGCTAGTACGTATATTTTTTCCGTGAAAATTGCTCCAAAATCTATATATGTATATAGAAATGAAACCCGCTTTCCGTTGTCACGACATAACATGAAAACGGCTTGACCGATTTGGCTGAAAATTAGAGGGGAGGTAACTTAGACCCGGGAGAAGGTTTAAGGGTAGTTTTTGTCACCATCCGGCTAAGGGACGCGGGTGAAACCGCGGGCGAAAGCTAGTTAAGAATAAATATGAAATTGCAGTTAATATCGAGTTATTTGAAAATCCTACTTTTCTATGACGTTTTAATAATTTTTATCCAATATTGGTCACACTTTCTGACCCCTCATATACTGATATCCTTGGGTCAAAAAGTCTTTACAACTGAAGTAGTAACTCTCAGTATAATATGATTATTGACCGACTGACATATAACAAACAAACAAACAACAGTACAAGTCCACTGCCCCGCGTTATTACATGTGCATATAGTGAGACAAACATACGACGTGAGTGCTCTGTGTTTACGTAACAATAAGAGTAAGAGCAGAAGTTTATGTCTGAAGTGTCCTTGAAAATGTGAGAGTACGTTATGCTCTATATACGTTATAATCTTTCTCTGGTTGTGACAGATTGTCGTCCCAACGGACTAAAAGGCTGCGTTCAAACTAAACGAATTAGTCGCCGAATGTTATCGTCAATGCATATTACGCATAACGTTTCGTCAGTTGCATGTGAACGAAAAAGTGAATATGTACGAAAATACAATAAACTGCGTGCGTAGCGTTCGCTCACATTCGGCGGCTGACAGTCTGTTTGAACACAGCCTGATCTCTCTATGGTGATGTCAGATTGTCGTCCTATCAGACTATAGAGTGAATAACTAAGAGTCAAATTTCGAAGAATTTTTAATCCGATGATAACTGACAGCGTTGTTACACGAGCAGATTTTCCGTTCGTGGTTTTCGAGTAACACTGCTTTGTCCGTGACAGCAAACAATTGACAACTACTGGTGAGAAAGATGACATTTAAATCCGAGCGAACTGTTAGGAGGGAAAACTCCGGGAAAGTTTTAAAAAACACAATTTTCACTTAATATTCTATATTAGGAAATTACTTTGTTACACTGAACTAGAACTAAAGACATATTTTGGAAATAGAACTAGCACGCTTAAGATGATGTGCTCGCGACGGGATCTAGAAGGAGACTAAGGCTAGAGAGAGCTAGCATGACCCAATGACAAAAGTGCTGATGAGGCACTTTTGTAACGAAGAGGGGTTAACTGCTGATTATAAGGGGATTTTTGTAAATTAATCATTTAAGGGTACATTGGGCAATCGTAACAGCCCCCCGATTTAGAGTAAACTATACGTTTTAAGGTGTAGTTTACGGGAAATGAGAGAATATTGGGATTATCCAATTCTAAGAGCCGGGGCCGGTATACTTTGGGCAATTTCGATTTCGACGTCAGCTAGTTCGGGGTTGTTATTGTTTCCCCTATTATTTCGATTAAAGGGATGTAATTTCTTAAGCGTGTCAGTTTTACATATTTTATATAAAAGATACAAAGTTATTAAAATTAAAGTTATAATAATTATAACGGAATAATAGTTACCATATTGGACAATATGGGGATTTACCGGTTTTTCAATAATTCTGTCTAAGTTCTTTAACATTTCAGGATTATAAGCAACAGAGTCTAAGTTTACATTTTTCAAAGAAATGGGAGGTAAATTAGGTATCATGTTATTAAAACTTAATCTATTACAACATGAGTCGTTAATTATATTTAGGTTTGTCTCAATAGGTTTTAGTAGGATATTAACATTATCCTGAGAAATCAATTGCGTGTCCTTACAATATGCTACACAACCTTGGGGTAAGTATAATATACCGCTACCACTTATGTCTATTTCAGTGAGTTGGTTTACATTATTACATTCAATATTTAATTTGGATTTTTCTGACATTACATATAACCATTTATTATTTTGCAGGGTTTGCCAGATATTAACTTGGCCATGGAAAAATTTGGTTTTACATATTTCTGGAATCGAGGTTAGTACTTTACTAATTATTTCTGTTTCACAGCAAGGGGTTGCGGCTACAGAGTAGGATATACGCACATCACAGAGGTAATGATTACTGTTTACAATTTTGCAGCCCCCTAATTCGTCAAGTTTACAATATGTTGATCTATCCTTGGTTATTGCAACATATTTGGAAGATGGAATAATGGTTGTAAAAGATACAGGGTTGTTGGCCTCGTAAGGTACTGGACAAGGTAAGTTGTGATACAATGAAAAGCGTTGTGGTTTAACTAAAGGTATTTCAAGGACGAATACTATTTGGTCCTTGCTAAAATAACTAGATATAGAAGATACATTTAAAATAATATGTACATTGTCAAGACATAGAAGAACAGGTAATTGTCTTGAATCCGAGATGAATCTGTAGTTATCCACCAACTGAGTATAAAGTTCTGCAGGCGAAAGAATAGATGGATATAGAATGTTTGATTTACCAAACATGACTGAGTTCACTATATCCTCGACCTTGAATGATAAGGCTAGAAGGCTATTTTCTAACATAGAAGTTAATTCTAAAATACGGGATCGTATTCCTAGTTCTCTAGAAATATAAGTTAGGTTTTTTATATCTTCATATAGGGCGTCGATAGCAACATTTAGTTCATGTTCATTGGATTTGATTGCTTCTAGGGTGTTGTTGTAAGCTTGAAGGGTGGAGGTAGTAACAAGGATATTTTCTTTCAATATTGATGCTATTTTACTAGTATCAGTTTGAATTTCGTGAATTGCGTTATCGTAGCGGATGGCATCTTCTTCATCCATAGTACCGAACAGTTTTTTGGACAAGGTTCCAATAACACCCAGAAGTGCAGATCTTTTTATTTGATGAGACATAAGATAAGAGATGGCTTCGTTATCGCGTTTAATATCTTGGAATCGAGTTAATAGAGGTAGAAAGAGATTATTACATTCTACATTATCGAGAACTTTGCTTTCCTCGCATAGTGATCTTGAATTTTCAAGTATATGATGTAAATTAGTAATATGTGGATTAATAAATGATGTTTTTAAAGGAATTACTACGCTAAGATAACTATCAACTAAACTTAAGGATCCTATGGGGTCGAAGTAAATCCCAGAACTATTTGTTAAGGGTTTGACGAATTCTTGACCCGTTGAAAGTTTACTGTAAGGAAATAGAATATAATGTAAGATAATTATAATTACTATGCTTACATACTAGTTACTTAAAATAGGGGTTTTATGTAATGGACCTAGGGGCTAGTTTCACTTCATCATAGTGGTGAGTGACGTGTCGTCTATTAATTAGTAGAGTTAAAGTGTTGCGGCCATTAATTTTGACGACCTTATACGGCCCTTTCCAAACGGGTGATAGGGCTTTACGTAATCTTACGTGATTTTTCAGATAGACGTAGTCTCCTACTTTATATCGAACGGGACGAGAGTGGGCATCGTAATATTCCTTTGATTTTTCTTTCGATTTTTGGATGTTTTCAAGGGCTTTCTCCCTTGAGAGTTTTAATCGATGGTGTAGAAATTTAATATATTCAGGGTAAGTCGTTTGGGAATTGAATTCATACACGGAGTCAGGGATAAAAGCTTTATGGCCAAAGAGAAGCTCATATGGGGTAAAATTAGTAGAAGCATGGACCGAAGTGTTATAAGCGAGCATAGCAGTATAAACATATTTATGCCAGTCTGTGTGGTTTTCGTTAACATAAGACTTAAGATATTCTTTGAGTGTGGAATGGCTGCGTTCAAGTGCGCCTTGAGTTTGCGGGTGATAAGGAGATGACCAGATCTGTTTGATTTTTAGGAATTCACAGGTCTTCTTGAACATGTCTGCGGTGAAGTTGGTTCCTTGATCTGTAAGGATTATTCTTGGAATTCCGAATAAGGAAATGAAATGTACAAGGCACTCACATGTGTCCTCCGAAGTGGCGTTTGCAATAGGATATGCGAAAGAAAATTTGGTAAAGTCATCTTGCATAGTTAGGATGAACTTAAGTCTTGTTAGGCCTGCTTCCGGGAGTGGGCCTACGAGATCCATGCTAAGGCGCTCAAAGGGTTTTGTGGATGTAGTAGTTATTTGCATGGGTGCGCGGTTAGTTTGCCTAAGGGCTTTATTGGCTTGGCATTGCGAGCAGTTTTTTATATATAGCTCGATATCTGATCGCATATTTTTCCAATGATATCTTTCTTTTATTCTATTTAACATGCGAGCCGTACCTAGATGTCCAGCGATAGGGATATCATGATTTTCCCGAAGGATTTTCTTTATTTCAGATGGAGTGGGAAATATTAACGAATTATGGTAAATGTCAATAGATATATTTGAGTTATTGAAGATATAGCAAAACATATTATATATTTTTGGCCAATCGTGTTTATCAAAGGGATTACGGAAGTCGCTAATAGCCAAGGTTACGGTTTCTTCGCCTGGTATCGAGAGTAATTGATGTTTTAGATTTATTAGGCTTTTATAGATGTCTTCATAAGAACAACTATCAAAGTGATAAACTTTTGTAAATAAGAAATAGAAGAGCTTATTTTTATGTTCAAAGGATAAACAAGTAAACAGTGTCCTTTCTTTACTTAAGAGTTCTGAGGAACCTTCGATTTCATTCAGGATTTCCTCTATATAAGGGTTAGCTGTATCGAGGTCGATAGAGGTAGGTAGAACTATATGTTTACAATTAGTTTTGAAAATATTTTCATTATGTTCTATAATTTTGGTATTACTATCGAACTGTTTTCCGGACATTGTTTTCAGGAATTTGGAATAAGTTTCATCAGAATTAGAAGTCAATGATGGGGGTTCTATGGCATCATTATCAACTGAAGGATTTGGAAGCTTTAGATTTTCAGGTGAGTTTTCTCTATTTTCAGGACTTAGAATATCGGTGAGACCATCATCATTGTCTAACAAGTCTACCGATGGGATTTCATCAGAATCCAAGGGCACAGATGGTACTTGTATATCGAGATCTTCTAGAGTTATAGGGCTAAAGTCGGGTGTTAGCTCCTCGACATCCTGCCTAGATGTAGAAGGAATAGGATCCTCGTTATCTTGAACGGGGTTTACGGGAAATCGAGATAAGGCGTCAGCGTTACTATTTATTTTACCCTTTTTGTATTCAATATTATAGTCGAATTCTTCTAATTTTAAACGCCATCGAACTAGTCGGGAACCCGGGTCTTTACAGTTGAATAACCATTTTAATGGTCTATGATCCGTTACTATAGTGAATCTATGTCCATATAGGTATGGTCTAAATGTTTTAGTACCAAATACTATAGCTAGGCATTCCTTTTCTGTCGTGGAGTAGTTAGTTTCCGCTTTATTTAGCGTTCTTGACGAATAGGCGATTGGGCGATCTTTCCCAATTTCGCCTTGAGATAGAATGGCTGATATCGCATAATTCGATGCATCGCAAGTAAGTACGAAGGGTTTGGAAAAATCAGGATAAATAAGTATAGGTGCAGAGATTAATTTTCCTTTTAGTTCTTCGAAAGCTATTTGTTGTTCATTCGACCAAAAGAAAGGAATGTCCTTTTTTAGTAATGTAGTAAGAGGTTTCGCGGTTTTAGAAAAATCAGGGATGAAACGGCGGTAATAGGATACTAGACCTAAAAATGACTTAACGTCCTTTGGACATTTAGGAACTGGAAATTGTGACACGGCCTTGACCTTGTCAGGATTTGGACTTACTCCCTTGTCGCTTATTGTATGACCAAGGTAGCCAACTTCCTTGCGGAAGAATTCGCACTTGTCGGGTTGTAGTTTGAGGTTATGTTTACGTAATCTATCGAATATTTTTACCAGTTTTTCACAGTGTGATGAAAGATCGTGTGAGTATATTACTATATCATCGAGGTAGACATAGCAATGGATGCCTTGAAGTCCGGCGAGGGCAGTATTCATAAGACGTTGGAAAGTAGCAGGTGCGTTTTTAAGTCCAAACGGCATGCGTTTAAATTCAAAATGCCCTTGAGGAACCGTAAACGCGGTTTTTGGAATGTCCTTGTTAGAGACTTCAATTTGGTGGAAACCTGAGCACAAATCGAGGGTTGAAAAATATTTACTTTGACCTAATTGGTCTAATATTTCGTTGATTTGAGGTATAGGATAACTTTCGCCGATTGTGATGTCATTAAGCTTTCTGTAGTCAATGACAATGCGCCATTTCCTTTGACCAGAGGAATCTATTTTCTTGGGGACGACCCAAACTGGGAATGACCAGGGGGAAACAGAGGGTTGAATAATGTCCTGGGACAGCATCTTAGAAATTTGTGTTTCAACTTCCTTTTTGTGAACTTCGGGGAATCTGTATGATTTGACGTTAATAGGTTCAGAGGGAGACGTATTTATTTCGTGTTTTAGGAGATCGGTGGTCGACAGTTTATCGTCGGGTAAATGGAAAATGTCGGAATATTGAGAGCAGATATCGTATAGGCTCGATTTTTCTTCGTCATTGAGATGATTAGCCACTCAAGCGTCCAAGCCGCGCGGTGATTCTCGGCTCACCTGTCCGCGCATGAAATGTCAATTGCATTTTTACGACCAAGCGAGACTCTCTCAACAAAAACGATTACTACTGAAAAACTACAATAGCTAGATTCGAATAAAAAATACTCACGGAAAGCTAAAAGAACGTAAAATTTAATTTGATTAAAAGTAAATTACTTTAATTAATATTATAGGATGATAATAAAGTATAAAGTTGAGGATATCAAAAAAAATATCGTTATTTTTTTTTATTCCGAGTTTTATAAGAAAAATATAGTGATTACTGGTAACAATGTTTTTTTATTATATTGGTACAGGATATACTCTTTAAAATGATACCAATATCTTAATATAAATAATTAGTTTTCTGTCATGAAAAAATAAACAAAGTGTTTCTCAAGCGGTCACTGGGCCTCGGGCGACGTAAAAATGTGACAAGATGGCCGCCCGGCTAATAGCGTGTTCACACGACGAGGTTGTTTTAATGAAACACGCATATTACTGTTCGGTATGTTTATTGAGCAAACATGTTTACTTTTATATAATTTTTTATTATGTTAAATAGAGAAAAAGAACGCGGTTATTGGTATTACAGTAAAATAAATACACTGTAAAACTGTAATTTTAGGTATTTTTCATTCTTTGATATTGAAAAACGAAAACTAAATAAACATGCCATCACCTATAAGTAGATACATAAACAAAGCCAAAAACCAAAAAACATTCCCAAATTGATCATAAAACGATCTGTGTGAACAAACCATTATTTACGTTGTAAGTAGATCAGTCCAAGGGGAGTCGGCTCACCAACACTAAAATCATGAATAACGTCTTAACATTTTAATCATTATAGACCCCATCTCAATGTATTTCGTTGGTAAATGGCCATTAACGTGCTAATAGTGAACGATTCTCGTATATTTTGCATTTATTTAACCAAAATAACCAATTAGAATACACTGTAAACAATAGAAAAGTATCAAACGATGATCGTGTAGTGATCGTATAACTTTTCCAACTAAATTATACTATGTAAACGTTTTGAAATTGTCGTAATAATACATATTTCGTAAAGGAAATTTCTTCACGTTTATTTTGATATAAAATAACAATCTAAATAAGGTATAAAACAAGAAACTTACCACATTTTTGTCAAGAGCTCCACACACAAAAAAGTCACTTGTCAAAAACGACGAACTGTCACTTCAATATATTTTTTTATAAATTTAATGTTGCCATTGCACAGACAAAATCACAACTCACGGATGACAAATTTAATAACGCGCCATCTAGTATCAATCAACTATATTAATACCACCTGGCTATAGCGCTGTACACGTTTAAACTGAACGATGTCGTTCGGATACTGTAGTCACCATGAACGCTTAAGGCAAGAATTTTTTTGGTGACTGATATCACCTCGGACGCTTGAGTGGTTAGCTCGTAACATATTTAGGACTTCTTGTTTTCTGATTACAGAGGATTTAGAAGAGTCAAAGTTTGTTTGGATTTGGAAAGAATTTACTTCAAGGGGTTGTATTTCTAATTTTAGATCTGAGCTGATTGTTTTTTCAGAGGTGTTGACAACAGATATATTTACGCGGTTGTTGTCCTTAACTGCAACGATGCAGTTTGCTATTAACAAAGTATCGGAAACGTGTTGATCGAGGATAAGTCCTTGACGATGTTCAAGTTTGTTAACAGTGCACTCTATTATCGTTTCTGTACGGGGTGCAATTTCATATATGGGTTGGCAGTAATTCAATTTTGTTATAATATTACCAATTTGTAGTGTATCAGAATTATAATCTGGTCAACAAATTATAATTTTTTTTTTGGTGCAAAGGTGAAATATACAATTTCTTGTAGGATATTAGATACGTAATCGAAGTCCAGAACATAAAGTTGCACTAGCACGCAGGGATTTAGAGATATACCCCTCCTAAAGTACCAAAAACGCGTTTTTTTATGAAATTTGATGTCATTTTTTGGGGACAGCAGAATTTTATAGGAATTTCTAACTAAAGCATCATATAGTACTACTTTCCCCGCATTAACCCCATTTTAATTTATATTTTTGCGAGTTTTATTTCCCGATATATACCATTTTATAACTAAAGTGGAGTTTTTTCATACTAACAGGCCAAATGAAATATAGGGAAGATCGAACTATCGTAGCTGTATACATATTTCATGAAAATTTAAACTCTTAACGTTGGAAATAAAAATGAATTTCAATCGGGAAGAGTGGTACTATATAATGCTATAGATAGAAACAAAAAAAACTATTTTGCTGTACTTCAAAAAAATCGTCAAATATCGTTAAAATCGCGTTTTTGGTACTTTAGGAGGGGTATATCTCTAAATCCCTACGTGCTAGTGCAACTCTATGTTCTGGACTTCGATTACGTATCTAATATCCTACAAGAAATTGTATATTTCACCTTTGCACCAAAAATGCTGTTGACCTGAATCAATAATCCCCTCTAAATCGTTCAGAAGGTCGGTTCCAATTATACCGTCGTAATTTAAAACAATCTGCTCAACTACATGGAAACGATATGTAATTTCAGAATTTGGGAATAGTTGCAACTGGAAATGACCAGAGGTAGGTATAGTTTCATTAGTGTTGTCAATACCTTTTAGATGAATGATTTCATTTTGAAGCACGGGCATCGATTTTATTGCATTGCTTTTTATCAAGCTTACAAGATCCAGTGTCAACTAAGAAGGTTAAACTACGGCTATTTAACGGAGTTCTAAGGGAAACATGTGGTACATATCTCTTTGTGGAATTTGAAGTAATTTCGTAAATAATATTTTCTTTGCATCCAGGGGTTGGACAACTTGTTGAACCTAGAGCGGGCTCAATGGATTTAGAATATTTAGATTTTTCAGGTACGGAAGATTCAGAGGGCTTAAAATAGATTGGCTTCTTAGGCGCGGTGAATACAGAGGACTTAGAACAAACTGACACTTTAGGTACAGCGGATTCAGTGGGATTAGAATAGGCTGGCTCTTTGGGCACAGCGGATACAGAGATTTTAGAATTAGCTGATACACTAGGTGTAGCGGATACAGAGGACTTAGAATAGGCTGACACTCTTGGTGCAGCAGATACAGAGGACTTAGAATAGGCTGACACTCTTGGTGCAGCGGATACAGAGGACTTAGAATAGGCTGACACTCTTGGTGCAGCGGATACAGAGGACTTAGAATAGGCTGACACTCTTGGTGCAGCGGATACAGAGGATCTAGAATTGGTGTCTTTTATGCGCGAAGACGGATATGGAATTTGAGGTCTGGGCCTCACGTGACACCATCGTGAGCCCACTACTCGTTTAAATGACTTTCGTCAGTTATAAAATCTTGAGGTTGGTTGTCGTATTCGACGTGGCTAACACGGTTTTGTGTATTTGTTTGTCGCGGAAAAACGCGATTGTTATTGGTTTGTGGGCGTTGGAAATTGTCGTTTTGGTTAAATTTGAATCTGTTGTTATTATACTGACGCTTCTTACAATTTTCGAGAGTATGACCTTCGAACTTGCAGTATCGGCATACGGGTGGAGAAGATTGGGGTTTGTCTAAATTATGAATTGCGTTGGATCTAGATTGATTTTGAATAGTATTTGGTTTTTGGAAAGGACGATTCAAATTCCTTTTCTTTAATAATTGGGCTTGTATTTTCTCCTCTGAGATAGCAAAGTTAATGGCTTCATTCAAGGTAGAAGGATTTTTCATACGAATTAAATTGCAAATTTTGGGTGAGAGCCCCATTAAGAATGAGTGGAGGGCTAATTCCTCCATAGCTGATATTTTACCGGATAATTCGGTTTTCTTTTTATTGGAAATCGTAATTTCGGTAATTAGCTTGGCTAAGCAAGACTCAATTTTAAGTGAATACTGGCTAACAGATTCATCTGGTTGCTGTTGGAGTTCCTGTAATTCAGACAATAAATGTGCATAATGTTTTGTTTCTCCGAATTGGGATTGTAAGAAAGACTTTACCTGTTCCCAGCTGTCAAAGTCCTTTATGGACGCTGCCGACTCAGCTTTACCTTCGAGTCGACTTAGAATATAATTTAACAAAATAGGTTTTTGAGTAATTGAAGCGAGTTTGTTTGCATTTTCACAATTATTGAGAAACGATTGAAGCTTATCTCTAGAACCATCAAAGGGTTTAATGAACTTGAAAAGAATACTTGTTTCCATTTTCTCTGACAGAGTAACGAGCTCTGCCTTTGCCTCAGGTCTGGCCATTTTTTATTATAATCGGAAATGTGTATAAAATAAGTATGAACAAAGGCTAAGAATAGATTACAAAACAATGAAGTACAGCGGTTACAATGTTGCTAGGAATGCCAGCGGGCGTCGTCGAGTAACTGATAAGGCTGTTACTTAGAAGTGCTTCGGATGTTTAGTCTACAGGTATTATCGCTAAGTTTCACTGTAACTTATTCACTGGATTATATTTTATGTATACTTTTGGAACACTGCACTGCACTGGGAATCGAGTTAGATATTGATTTCACTTACAGGATAACAGCTACGATGATGAGATGAGGCAGGAACATGATCACCTGACTGCGGGAAACGGTGAAAATATTTAGATGATTTTCAGGAACACTGGAACTGCACTTTGCACTCGCGGGATTTCGTAGAAGATACACACGCGATGATGATAAGATACACACGCGGGGTAAGTGATGAATTTTATAAGAGATTTAGAAGCAGGTAAGATATGGATGTAGAATTTATTTTCACGGAAATAGTAAGTTTGGTTCTGCACACGTAAACTGCACACTGAATGTCTCTTCACTGAGGCGTTTTCCGGATTTTCCAGATTTTTGGAATCCTTTTCGCTGCCACCAATGTTAGGAGGGAAAACTCCGGGAAAGTTTTAAAAAACACAATTTTCACTTAATATTCTATATTAGGAAATTACTTTGTTACACTGAACTAGAACTAAAGACATATTTTGGAAATAGAACTAGCACGCTTAAGATGATGTGCTCGCGACGGGATCTAGAAGGAGACTAAGGCTAGAGAGAGCTAGCATGACCCAATGACAAAAGTGCTGATGAGGCACTTTTGTAACGAAGAGGGGTTAACTGCTGATTATAAGGGGATTTTTGTAAATTAATCATTTAAGGGTACATTGGGCAATCGTAACAGAACGGTATTTGCCACTCGGGTGTGCTATATCAAACAATTATTCCTTACATACTTTTCTTAATCTTGATTCACGTATTTGGCCTTCTGTCCTTTTAGTTGTACGTTGTTCTGAAGAGGCGTCGAACAGGACAGAGATCGAGGCCCATTTGCATGATCGGATTAGACCGACCGCGTCTGATTTGTGTACATAAATACAACTCGGCTCAAACTACGTACTAACTAAAAGTACAGAGGGAAGTCCGCGTGATATTGTTTGCAGCAAATCTCAGGAATGTAGTTATTTCAGGTTTGCCTTTAGGAAAAGTAAAAAATAGATATATTATGACATCAGGTGGTACTACCCATGTCATTTAAAATCTCAGGAAAGATATTGATTCCTTATATTCATTGAGAACTTAATATCTTTCCTAACATTTAATGAAGTCAAAGATTAGATGTTCCAAATTTTATTTACATTTACAAAACTATTCTAAGTATTAAAACTTGTACATTATTTTAAAATAAAATAAATCTATATGTACTTAAAAAAGAACCTTACCTACATGTTATTTGGTACATGCTCAATGGGAAGTGTGATTTGACCTGCAACCTAGCAAAGAAGAAGGTACTATTGCTCATATCAGAAAAAGATCAATCACAATTGATATAATAAACAGAAAACACAATACCATAAGCACTACCTACCTTATACTTACACCAACGTTGTTCACAGTTGTTTGAGTTCTAATACAGCACGTATAATTCCGGCTAAGCCGTAGACTCGACCGAGGGAATTAGACCGTGTGATTACTTACTAGTGGGGCACCTAGTTGTGATTGGTTCTGTGTATTATATTCTATAGTTTGTGTTGGAAACTGTCTTGGTTATAGATGGTATGGTTTAGAAAGAGGTAGTTGAAAATAATATATGTTACAATGTGTTCGAACTAGCGTTTTTTCTAGGAATTCAGAGAGGAAAAAATCTGTCACGCTGTTTCTTGTGGCGTTATACGTATGTACTGATCATTGTCAATTGTTTTTGACGATTGATACAAACCAACCGTTGCCATGCGAAAATTGAGCTTGAAATACGCTTGTGTTAAAGTGCTAAAAGTGTTCGTTGGGTAAGGTAAGGGTTCGGCTAGAAAAGATTTTACTGAATATCATATTTGCCGTCACAGAGTCCTAAATATTGTACCGAACATATTCCCACAAAATCTCATAGACGGTTTTACGACACCATAAGATGTAAGCTGACCTCAATATGCTTAGCCTTGGAACGTATGCTGCGGTGGTGGTCAGGAAATACCCTTACTTACTACGAATGAAGAAAAAATCACGTCCTTTCTTGGAAAGGTTAAGCAAAAATGTATATTTGGACGCACGAATTAAAGTAAAGATTCTTGATTTGAATTATTATTTAAAAACTCCGTATAAAAAAAACAGCTTATAATCTATTAAAATACCCATAATATTAGAACACAATTACTCAATCAATTGTACCTTTGTTAATAAGTTGTGTTAAAAGTTTTAATAAGATTGTTTGCCTATATGATGGTATACTATTGTATTGCTTAAGTATACTCTATCAAATTAAGTCTTAATAAACAATTAAGTAAATTAACTCTACCAGTATTTTTTCAAGGACACTTTTCAATGTCACTACAACAAAATTGCGGAAGGAATAAAATGTTTTTAATTAATGTTATTAGTTCCCCTGGGTCCTGACAAAAACAAAATTTATGAAGAGGAAAATTCGTAATGTATGCGAGCTTAGGGAATTGAGTCGTGAGCATTTAAGGGTCAAGTTATTTAAGGGATTTCAGACCTTCAGGCTTTGGGAAATGAAAAAAGGTTTTTTTGGAAAGAATTTTGGGCTAACGCGCCGCCCACGTAAAAGTGCTGGCACTTTTAAAAACAATTTTCATTGTTGAAATACTTTTTTTGTTTTTGAACCCTAAAGTTATCAATGCTCATTAGTTGCTGGAATTTGTTAACTTTTACTTTTAATATAAGGTACTCTTTGTGAAAAAAAATCTAAATCATGTGGATAATGTTTCTACTTTCTGTTTATATTTATTACTTACCATTTATCGCCGTTTCATCTTGTAGAAAGTTATTCCCGCATCGGGATAAAATATTGTCTATGTCAATCGAGGATAGTGTAGCTTTCAAGCAGTGAAATTATTTTTTATCTATTTATTAGCTTCGGAGCGTTTAGAGTCCAAAAAGGGAACAAACAAAAAATTATGCTCTTTATTACTTTAGTGCAGACTAAATATACTAAATATATTTACATAAATGTTCAAGTGGAATTTAGGTCAGGAAGTCTGTTTCAAAAAATAAAACAGACTCGAAAGGAAGCCAGTCGAAAGTTTTAGTCCAAAATAATTAAGTATACAAATAGGGACCGACACGCTCTTTGGACAATTAACTTTGCGTGCAATTGCCTCCTAAAGGGAAGAATAGTCTAATTAGTTCTGCGTAATTAGGACAGCTAAGGTTTTTTGGTTTTATTTTACAATAGAAGTTCATGTAAATAAATGTAAAAATAGAAAAACAATATGGCGAGCTTCTTTTACTTTATTAATTTAAAAAAAATGTTAGATATGTTAAAATAGCAGTTTTTAAACGCATTTTATTTAAATTGATTTGAATTATTGAATGCCTATTTTTAAAAGTTATTCTAATGGTTTATTTTTCAGAATTACATAACAATATGTAACTAATATTCTGACATTTTGTAAAATACCTAAAAATTGAGAACAGCGCCATCTCTCGCCGGCACTAAGAACGTTACCCGCCCCGAAAGCTTACTGCAAAGTCAGTCTTGAGAGTTTAGTACAATTTCCGACAGAGGGCGCTTGATTTGCATGCTCGAGGAGCCGGCGGCATTCATTGGAGAACTTCTGAATAACTTGTTGAATTTGAATTTCGAAGTGCATTTAGTTTTGGATTGCATCAATAGATGGCATTGGTTTTGAGTTAAAATTTTTTTGGTCGGATATTTTGAGACCAATTATTTTATTGGTTATAAACGGTAACTCTTAATTTTTCAATGGGATGGTCTATTTTAGGTAAACATGGTAATAACTTGAAGTCTGGAGTTGCGCTCGATTTAAACTGCTAATGTCCTGTAACTGGACAGAAGAAAGATTAAACGCTATTTAGTAGATTTATAATTTTTCCTAATGATAATTTTCCAGCTATTTTTTTATTTTTTCTACCCTCCACGTGGCACTATAAATGACAAGCTGTACTGTAACACTATATACACTAACCTAGGTACCTATACACAATAGCAACAGCTGTTGCAGAACATTTTCCTCTCCATAGCACCCAATATGCGGTCTAATTGACGCAATGACCGTTTTAATGCGAGCTACGAAAGCGTAGCCAGATGCTACGCCGTAGCATTACGCGTAGTCTTTATGCGTAGGCTTGTGTTAGAACACCGAGTTTAGCCGACTACCAAGAAATATTTTGTTTTTATACCTTTTTTTAAATTAGAATTCCGTTGTCAGTAATTAAAATAATTGGCCTGTTGGTCTAGTTGTCGCTGCGCGACTGTCGTGTAAAGGATATTAAGTTTGGTTCCCGGGTCGAGCCACTTTGTTTGGTTTTTAGGAATTATCACAAAGCATTAGGAGTCTGGTACTTGGTGGTGAATACACCCATGCTAGGGAGAGTACGACAAGGCCCATTTTCACCACCTAGAAAAACGTCAAAACAATTATTAACTTTGAAAGTTCGATCACGAAAATTCGTAGTAAACAGTTGCTTTAATGAAACTGATAGTGAGGAAAAAGACTGAAAGCCAAAGCAATGCACTAACTTATTGAATTGTTACTTTGTTGCAGGTATGTACCGGTGTGAAACTATGAACTGTCAATAGTTATCATCCATCCATCATTATTATAAGAAACGCTACCGAGGTAAGTGTTAATAATTTATTTAATAAACTTTAATTTATTTTTGTTGATTATAAGACTTAAAGAAAATATAAATTTTAAGTTTAGCACTACTTTATTTTTCTACAATGATATTTAATTAGTAATGCGAAATAGAGATGGAGATACTTACTGTGTTAATACTCACTTTTGAATACTTTGTCATATGTATTCTTCTAAAATTGTTCAAAATAACTACTGAGAAGTTTCTAATGATGCTGCCAATGTAAAGTAGGTACATATTTTTGCCAAGTAGGAACGGAGTCATATATAAGGGCTATGACATATGACACTCATGTTTTATTAATATTGTCCATAGCTGTGTAACATCTTTCTCTCTAAACCGTATGCCTATAACTGTTTTATTAAAAGTTTATGAAAACATATGAGTAGGCTTCAACAATATCTAATCCCAATTAAAATAAAAACATCATTTTCTAACCCTAACCTATCCAGAACGAGAATAACGTTATTTTACTCAATATACAAATGAAATATGGTATTTCATTATGAACAGGGCCGGTTTTAATTACGTTTTAAAGACCCGTCTTAACGCAGGGTCTCAACTTGTCATTTAAGGATAGAAATAAATTAATTTTAACGAAGCGAATGTCATTAATTTTTGAGGTCACTAAAGTTCGTGGATAAAATTATAATTAATACAGAAAATATGCTAGTGTTGAATCTCTTCTTTGATGTTGAAGTTTTTGAAGTTAGTAAATGTTTTGGTCTTTAATCTGTCTAAATGTAAAGAATGCTTATCTTCGGTACTCGTGTGTTATATAAGAAAAAAATTGTAAAGGATTTTCTTAAAATGTATAAAAAGTCTGTTTATTTTTTTTTTCTACAACACTATTGTTTTCTTTATCCCCGAATGGGACAATCTATGGACTATACAACGATGTGCTGTGTAGTATGCGACCATAAATCCCACGTACAGATTGATAGTTTGGCAATTCATGACAGGTAACTTTTTGTGGTATTAGTCTAAAACACGGGCACGCGAAAGGGCTTGTAGCGGCTCTGTATATATATAGCCCCCGGTATTTTGAAAAATGATTAAATAACTTTATCTAAGATGAGGCACATATTTACTCACACACTAAAAAGGTTTCACTAAACTCACATTCGATTCCCAATCTATCTACTATTCTATATCTTTGTACACAGAACGTATAAGTACACTTAAATCTTAAAATTAACCACTACGTTTTCGATTATCATGTCTTCAATCACCTAAGAACAATGCGTTAAAATAGCATTATGTACAACTCCTTTTTGCCTCACAAAAATTACATCCAACATACTATACAGCCTAGTACAATAACGCCTCCGTAATATTTTGACATTATTACATCCTACCGATACACAAGAACTCGTGACTGGAATAAAAACTATTTCAGTAGGTATACAAATACTATGAACATAAAAATAAATAACATTTTCCTGAAGCCTTGTTTTGTCTTCCTTGTAATAGAAATATATGGCTGTTAGGTCACACGTAATATTCTTGCGAATGAAGCTACTTATTAGTCTGCTGTATTGTATAAAATGTGTTATATTTTTTCATTATTTTCTTGTGTGACATATTTAATAGTCTCGAATATACGTTTAGTCTTTTGTGATCATTGATCACTTTTAACTCTATTTTATTCTTAATAAATCAAATGAAGATCAATATAACTCGACACTCGAACCGCGCTGGTGCACTGCCCTCTTTGGCCCATCTGTTGTCAGCATATTGGTCGACGTGTCGACGCTTGCACATTTTTGAACGAGTTCACCAAGGACCTTGCGTCCAACCAAATTCGTCGTCCGCGTTTTCATTTGATAGATAAAATATTCTTTATAGAACACGAATAGGACAAGCACACAAATATGCCTGAGTATATGAGTATAATAATATATTTTTCAAGTAGTGGCAGCCAAAGAACCTGAGCATTGAGCAACCTGAGAGAATCTATATATTAAATAGTATTTTTACTTGAACGTTTGAATTAGTCAGGAACTGGACTAGTGGTCCAAATAAATATGTAAGTCACCACTAGTCCAATTTCAAAAAAATTTCAGTGTTGGATTGCCCATTTATCGAGGAGGGGATAGGCTACTTTTTATTGGATACTTGAAGTAGTTCCTACGGGACGCGAGTGAAATCGCTGGCAGAAGCTAGTTCTTCACAAAACAACGAAATCATTTTAGCTCGTTCAGGTGTGTATAAGACTATTAGCGTTCTAATAAAATAATGGAATTAGTTGTAGGCACAGACGTGTCACTCTAATAACCTTAATTTTGAAGTATGACAATTAACAAAGACTCATGTACTTGTAGACTTATGTATTACCTATCTATAAATAGGCCTCGGTAAATGCAGATTAAGTTGAGCTATTAAAACATAAAGGATGGTAATGCAGCATAAAAATTTATTACTCGGAAAAATATACAGAAGTAAGTTTTAATGGTTGCTCATTAATAAAACTTTGAATGACAGGTAGGGTTGTCAAAACACAAAGTTGAATAACAATATCGATATCTACCTCTAAGTAATATTTTTTTTTGAATAGCTAATAAATACTCATTTTTATCTGCAGTGAGGTGTTTCAAACTTGAACAATATCCAAGAATATTACCTATAATCTGAAGTATCATATTGACCTATTTTCCACAATGGGCTCATAGAAAAGTAACATCATAACTTATGCGACAAAACAAAGTTTATACGATCTATCTTTCTCTTACGCCATTTATGTAACAAGCAGGTAATAGAGCAGTCAACTGCGGTGATTTTTTTCCTCTCCCTCTCAGGTTTCACGAGATTTGGGGAGATTTTTTTAGTATATAATTTCGGAATAAACAAACTTGATGAGTATTTGGTTGACTATGGAATGAAACTGTTCAATGCGAATGAATATAAAAACAAACCAAAATTAATTACGCCCCTCAACGAACATTATAATTAAGCCCCATCGATTCCCGTAGTGACCACAATATCAACTTAATTCGCCGCTCAATCCCTATGGGCGATTAATTAAACCGAAGCAAACGCTTAAAATTACACCTACGGTATAAAATCGACGCATTTCACTACTGAATGCGCGCGCAACCCTAAGCATGATCGCTTACTCGGCCGGTAGTCGGCAGCCAGGGCGCGCGCTCCCTTCGCTCACGTAAACACCACAAAAATAAACAAATACGATAAGCCCTGGCTGCATACAACTCGCTCTTAAAAAAAAAAAACTCAAAATCGAATATCGAACGAAGCACAACCCTAAGCTTTCGCGCCTTTTCGAACTGTCACTCAAGTGCATTCAAAAGGAATTGAAGCAAGACGAAGCAATAATATCGTGTTATTAGTTATTTAATAAACGAGTGTTTAATTATCAATTAATAAGCTCGTTTTTAACTGTGGTTCCGAGTTGTTGTTGTCGGTTTGAAGTTATGTGAGTATTTAAAAGCAGTTAAGATAAGTACGGCTTACGTAAGGATAGCGGTATGTAAGAAGTCGCCAGTTTAGTCCTTTGGGATGAACGACTATTTAAATGGGCGGTTTCATGTTACTATGCGGCTTGATCTCTCCATTGAATCTATTAGGAACCACATTGATCATCTCTCATTTACTTTAAGTATACATACTCATTTCTAACAGCTAAAATACGTATCAATCAAAAATATACACTTTTAAGGACCCTATAAATGTATGTCTTAGGTGAACAGTAATTATAACACAACATTGACCTGTCTGCATGACAAAAATGAAAAAGGCTCATTTTCCTTTATTTACCTACACACCTAAAAAGTGCCGATTTAACACAATATATTTCCATTAATATAAGATCACAATAATTGCTAACATATTATTATTCATTAAAACGATTCATTCTTGCTATGTCTAGCTTTCCTCGTCTTTTGGAAAACAGCTGACGGTTAATATATGAAGCGTATCTGAATCTCTCTAGCTCGTTTTTTTATCTTCTTTGTAAATGGTGCAGTAAATTGAAATAGGTTCTGCGATTGGCAATTGTTTTATCTGGCACTCATACTTAGTTAGGTTCAGATATTATATGACTTATTTTATCTAGTACTCGTAGGATACCTATATGAAAGCAGGCTATTATGTGTTTTACGCCATAACATTGCAATAATGCATTTTTTATGATAAGCTTATGATCATGATACAATATGATGTTAGTACATGTTTTTATGCTTATATTCAAATCTTAAAATGTTATTAGCAAAAAATCAACCAAATTCTTCAAATAACTCTCTAATTTCACTTCTCCTAAAAATGTACTACATTACTTTATCTTTAAGAAAAATGCTACGTATTTGTCTTTATAAAAGAATACAGAATTTTAATAAAAAAAGCGATAAATTTCACAGCTTGCAGTGATTGTAAACTGTAATTCACGAACCACATTAAAACAAAATTACCTATAATTGTCCACCCCACTCATTAATAAAGGTGTAACGTAATAATTATAACGTCAGATACATAATTACCAATAATTGTAACTTCACTACTGAACGTGTCGGCGATTGGAAGTCATTATAGAATGGAAAACGCGTGAAATTGACAATAATTACAATTTTAATTGCGAACTGTCATTGGTTTATTTGAAGGACGAATTTTAAAATTATATTTCTTCGTTATTATTTTATTTTTACTGTTCCTCGCGTGAGTAGGATACTACTTCCTGTACCCGGATAAAGGTAGCCTATTTCCAATTTCAGACTCTAGACTTCATGTGCAACGTATTTGTAGTTGGAGCTGCCGTGCAGACCATGTCCTACCTAATCGCATGTCCACTGTGCCCTGAAAGTTATATTGGGCTGACGTAGTGTAGTCTTTATATATGACATGTCATCGACACCAAAGAAGAATAATTTGTAGTTTTTTCGTGAAAGCGCGTCAGACAGAATATTATTAATCTAACCCAGGCGTGAGTCTAACATAAGCGGTTATTTTGATAAACAAAATATTAGTACTTAACATATTCTAAGAAACAGGCGTGTTCTTATCACATTTGAATAATGGGTGTTTGAAATATTTACATTCTAGAATATGTATGACTAAATCAACCAACTAAAGTGCATTTTCATCCATAATATTCAGCAATTACACACTACATACGTTATCATACATATGTATAAGATCATTACAATATGGCTTAGAACATGCATAATTTATCATAAAATACATCTAAAATTCATTACATTTTACTATTCTATTTGAAAATACAACAAGAGACTAGACTTTAAGAGCACACGTAAAACTTTAAGTCGGCCGATAGTTTGATCGGGCTCGTAAATTAGTATGGAGGTGAATGATACCTAGTATGCAAATTACAATGATCAGATGTCCGGCCTTTACCAAACCCACTAAACAGTTCGATTGAATTTACGATTATTTTCATCTCCCTTCAGAAAAAAATGTCAACTATCCTACCAACTATTAGCCGATAGTTTAGTCTACTGTGTGGGGTCTAATCTTTTTTAAATATTTTAAATTTCTCTTTTTCTGTATGTTATTGTTACTAACATTAGTTATAAGTAATCTCGTTACTAACAATCTTACCATGCCTATGAATTTTTTTGGTCTGAAATTAGTAATTTTAATTTTATATGCTTTTAATCACAAGAAAACCATACCAACTCCAGGGTTTTAAGGTTAATTTGCACATTACCGTGTTCCTACCCAATATTTCCTTTTAGCAAAGTTTGTGGTGTCGTCGACATGGTAATATTAAGAAGTGCTTTGGTTGTTGAACTCACATTTATTGGTCGGTAATTTGAGCAGACTTTGAGCATAAGGGAAATGTTACTTGTGTATTGAAAATTAGCTCGTATTGATGACTGCTCATTTAACTTCACTATATCAAATTATTTTAGGAAAAAGTATGAATTTTTTGCGTTTGTTTTAATTGAAAGAGCAAGAATGGTCTCTCTCTAGTTCTTCTTTAGTTTAGGTTAAACAGAATTCGGTCCTAGCCGGTTATTGATCCTTTAAAATGTCTAACAGTAGGGCAAACGGATTATAGTGTAGATAATTTTCAGTAGGTGTTTCTAGTAGGTGCTGCGGCTGCAAAACCTGACAGTTATTAGTCACTTTCTTCAGTACTATAATATTAATCTATGAAAGTAATATAAGGTTTAGACCTTGCGGTTAAAAATCTTAAATGCCAGAGTTAAGAAAAACTACTGCATACCACAATTCAATAATTTGTCAGCAACCGTAAAACTTTTATCATACTCTAAACGTTTGCAGGGTAATAATGTAGTATTTTGAGCGTTTCTTGGAGCGCTCGGAATGCGGGTTATTGAAAAATGTCCGTACAGTTGGCCCATGTTATTATTTTGCACTTATTTTTTACGATGCTGTGGAGCGAATGATGACAAAGTGGACCGAAGAATTCTTTGCAAAATGTTTTGTATGCGGAAGGGAATTTTGTGATACAGTTTTGTTCTGTTATTATTTTTAATACTAAAACAATTTTGATTAACATATTGTTGTAATTTGTTAGTGTGTAAAGAAGAATTATTGTAGGTGATAAAAGAATTGATAACACCTCGTTTCTAAGCGAGTCCACCACAATCTTTTTCAAATTACTCCTTCATACTCTATAAACATATTTTTAACAATTGAAGACTCTAAATAGATGTTATTTGAAGAACGAACAAAATAAAAAGAGAATACCCACATTTAATTTGAACTACACTAAAAATATGATAAAATTATCTATTCTTCTCACGTAGTCGAGAGAATGAAGGCCCGAAAATAACTTCAGATTGCGAAAAAAATACCGAACACAATAAAAGTCACGGTTGAGGGTCCCGAAGGGTTAGTGGGGGTACCTTTCCCCCCATACAATCCCCCATACCCCCCACAATCTCCTCACGTATTCTCCCATAGACCTACCGTGTGCTGATAACGATAAGGCTGCTATGAGAGTTCCGAATATTCTATCAATAAATGTACGTGCAAAATGCGTATGCAGTATCTTTGTATTTTGGAAGCTTATCTTCACGTCCTTGACTCAAAGGGGAGGGCAGAGATTGTGACTGAATTCAGTGTTATATAAAAACTACTACATTCGAACAATTTGCGTTTTGGGATAAAAGGGAATCTTTTCGATAGATGGGGCTATTATTTAACACTGACTTAAGACTTTAAGACTTCATACGTGTAAATGCCTTGAAGTGTCGTCATTATATATCACATTTTTTCTACATGAAAAAAACTTCCCTCTTAGTAGCACTCTCAATAAAGCGAGTTTAAGACAGCTAAAAAAATAATAGTGCAACATTTATCTATTACGAACTTACAGGAAATCACAGTAAACACTCGTACATACAAAAACAACAAAATAACCAGCATAAAAATGTCCTTATCTCATTGTAATGTTGTGACATTTTACAAAAAAAAAAGGTGAAATGCGTCGAGCGCTAGTTTCAGATAGTACCATTGTGACACCGCTGTGCATGCAGATACGAAAATAAAATGCATTCAAAGATAAACTCAAAATACGCTCGTTTATACCTACGGTTTTGGCAGATATGTAACTCTTGTGTGGCAACAATTTTTGCTACAATAATTGAAAACAAAAAATATTAAAAGCTTTCAATGCTTGAATTTATTTATGGCACGATATACTGTAGGTCCCAGCTGTCATTTGAACAACTTTGGCAGTCGTTACGTGTAGTCAGAAGCTAGTTGGTCTGACAACCTATCTTACTTACAGGTATTGTGTTAGTCCCAAATTGAGAGGCAATTTTATTGACATTTGTGAGGAATACCAGATACTACTACGGATGGTCCTACTACGAAAGGTCCTGGGTTTGGTTCTAAATATGAACCAAACCCAGGACCTTTCACTAGATAGTCTGTTTCTTAGCAAAAGGAATATTCATTCATCTTAAAATATAAATCAAACAAAAACCAAGAGTCCTATATCAAGTTCATTTTCATTCAGCTAAGAGAATTCCACAATAGGTTTATTTTTAGCTTACTTGTTCACACTACCCCAGTCTCGCTTTCAATGGGTTAAAATTAGATGATTTGATATTGAACCTGTGACTAACATCGCTGATTGGTTCAAGGTTAATCGGCTGGTTGAAAGGGTTACTTTCATTATTTAGTTGGTGTTGGTCGATGAACTATTGGTACTAATGGGCTCCTGTCTAGCCTTAACGTATAAGGTTAAGCAACGCTTTGGTGGGGTCGGTCAGTAGATAGGTGACTATATTGTTATGACGAGTCCCTCCGTGTTTCTGGAAGGTTCGTTCAATTGGTGGTTTCAGCCGGGACCTTTGAAACATCTTTGGCAGGCGTTACAGGTAGTTGGAAACCAGAAAGTCTGACGACCAGTCTTATAAAGGGGTATCAGGTTGCCCGGGTAACTGGGTTAAAGAGGTCAGATAGTCTGCATTGGTTGTTTAAAAACTTCTCAACTCTGCTTCGGTGGAATTTGGGCCTTGAGGTTTTTGACCGCTTATCATTAACCTGTCTCTAACCTTCACACCGAATACTCAAATAACACACGTTAACCCTATAATAATTTGTTATGATTCGTAACTAATTATGATGAAAAATGAATGGGAATGGGTGATGTCTAACCCTGCAACCCTTTCAGGTTATGTCAAGTTATGCGACATGGGTACATGAGTTATTATGCCAGACGTACGTTTGAGATAGGTGTAGGTTCATATCCGATTTATGTATAATACATTATTTAATGGTTTTTTAATTTTATATATTTAAAAGGCGGCTAAGCGGTTCACCACGGTTATATTCGCGTCCAGTGCCTGAAAAGCCATAAAATTAGCCTGTATCCTTTGTCCAAGTCCTTTAGAGGCTAGATTGGCATTGGTATGGTATAAGAAACAGTTAAGAAAAATGTAATTTCGTCGGTTTGGCATGAGTTGATGTACAGCCAGAGAGGTACTTTTATAATTGAAATATAGTTAGAAAGGTCCATGAGTTTGGATAATTTAATTTCCAAAATAGCAGGCTGTAAAATCGAAAGTAAATATCCAGAAATGTAAAAGACTTCACAAGCAAGACTTTTTATACACCATATTCACACTTTATGTTCTACAATTATGTAGTTTTCTGTACTGTAAGAATCGATATCAGACAGCTGTTAAACAAAACGTGGCTAGCGGGATATGTTATTAGTGCACCTATACAACTTCGTACTACATGCAAGCATGCTATTTAGTGATTAATAAAATTATTCTTCCATTGAATTATTGTTGGCTTGAAAATAACTTTATTTAGCAGTCATTAGAGCAAAATTAAAAATGGGTCAGTTTGAAAATTCGAATTATAAAAAAAAAAAACTTTTATTTATACTTTATTGCAATAAGATAGAGATAGATTTTTCATACAAATGTTCATAATTGGCAAAAAAATTATCGTCGTAAAAGATAACAATTTAGGTGCATTTTCGCTGATACATAATATAAACTCCATTTTACTTTGAATTTTTAAAGTTTTTGAAAAACTGTCATTATCATGTAGGTGAAAGTGAGCCATGCTCTATTAAATTCCATCTCACATAAAAACATACTTCAACATCAATTTCCTTATAACCTTTTAAAAGTCTGCCTTAAAAATAATATCGTTTCGTAGGTAACATCTTGACTGCTCATATGTCGATCCTATTATAAGTATACTCCGACACCGGGGTACACCCGAGCGTCATTTGTCACAGCCTTACTTCGAAATTCGAACGAAATATATTTTCAAAAATTTCCCAGGTTATCTCTGCCTGACATTTTTGTGAAAGCAGGCCTGAAAAATGAGGTTGTACTCATAATTTTAATGGGTTATGATATTATCTCGATTTCTGTATTAAAAAGGTTTAAAAGAGAATTAAGCAGACAGCCTAATTAAGGTCGTTTGGGTTTCTTTTTTGGGGTCATCGTGATTATTGATATGATGTATCGATACCAGTTAAGCCTTAATTTGTATCCTTTTAGTAAAAACATGATAAAATTTCAAATACTCGATGTTGTTAATCGGTTTTTCGATTATCCATATTAATAATTATGAAGTGTGAGTTTGTTTTTTTGTTTGAATGCGCTAATACTAACTGCTGGTTTAATTTGATGTTGTTACTTCTATTTAACGAGGAAGGTTAGAAGCAACTTTTTGTCAGAGTGTAATAAGTATTTTCAACAAACCATGTGCGGAAGCTAGTACCTACAAATATTTAATTACATCTCAAGAAACAAATCTCTAAAAAATATGCAATATGACAAAAATTGACCATTACTGACCACTATGTTAAAAGCAAATTAACTCAAAATGCAAATACTCACTATCATTTCATTTACTTTTCTCTCAATACAACGCAATAAGAGTTCCAAAATATATCTTCGAAACTTTAACATTACTTGCTCTTGAGGTTTCTCTTCAAAAGAAGAAGAAAGATCGTGGGCGTTCTATTCTGGTCGCTGTTGACATAACGAGTACAGTTGCAACCAGTTTGCCAAAAAGCAATGAATTTGTCCTGTGCCTGCTTGCAGATACTGTTTGCGACTGTACTGTAACGTCTGCAGAAATGTTTTGAGATACAATATTTTGGATATTATTTTATTTAATTAATTAATTGCTGGGGAGTTTGTTGCGCCACTTCTTCTTCCCAGCAAAAACACATAGGAAGTGGTGAAGGGTGGGCGTTTTGGGGAGCTGTCTTTTGTAAATTTATTTTTTTGACGTTCGAAAAGTGCTGTTTTGCAGCCAAGTTTGAATAAATGACTTTTGATTTTGATTATAATTTTGATTAAATAAAAAAAAACAGTATTGTGAAGTTATTGCTAATGACAGCATCATTTACAACTAAATTTTTTCAAAGCAGCTACATTTTGCTATTTTTATTTATTTATTTATAAGCAAGTTCTGTATTACGTACATTTATATGTACAGAGCTTCTCATGGTTCTTTGAAATAAGCACACTTTAACACGTTATGTAAAATATCTAACTGACCTTTTTTCAATAATGATAAACACATTTTTTCAAAATTGAATGAGCATGCAATACTAATAAAAAATTACGCATATAAAAATCCTATATAAAATAGTATAAAACAGTTCCTATATAAAAATGTAAAAATAGTTAAAAGCAATCTTTACAACGGGGTCGAGTCCATCAATCTGCTTTAAAAAGAGCTCATCAATAATGCATTTATTTGCCGACGGTACTTCAGCCGCCCACTCCTTTCCGCTGATGCACTGCATTTTACATACATATATTATGTATAGGTCAAACTTAGTACAGTGCTTAGCAAGTTTAAAAGATTTTTATCTTCTTGCTGCCCTGTTATCAATTTTATTTGGGGTTGGTGCAATATATCTTCCCATTCCTCTTCGTCATATTAAGGTTTTTAATATTTCGGAAGGTGCAATTAACTGTAGGTCCGGCTAATCAGTAGCCAGAAAGTCTGACAACCAGTCTTACCCTTTTGTATTAGGTTGCCCGGATAATTGAGTTAAGGATGTCGGAGAGGCAGTTGCTCTTTATGAAACACTTTCACTCAGTTGCATTCGGTGAGACTTTAAGTCGACCTCATAACTGGGAAAAGGATGATATACCCACTAGATTAGTAGCCTATATTATTATAAATGTTATTAATGGTATAGTTAACTCATCGCCTATTATGTACTCATTATTCTATTATAGATATTCATAACAAATCATCTATCATTTATTCAATTTACTATTTTCATTCATCCTTACGAATTCAGTTTTTCTCAATTATAAAATATTATATACAATGCTTCAGCCTCGGCAACTTGGCGCGGTTCCAAATATCTGAATTAAGCCGTTTCCTGACAAATTAATTCTCAAATGTTTTGTGTCATCATTGTGAGGTGCTTCGCGTGATTCTGAGAGATTATTTTCGGGTATTAGAAAGAGAGAAGGTTAATTATTTTCTGTTTTTGCTTTTTCTTTCTTTTTGCCCGCTTACCTGTAATGTTTTGAGGAAAGTCGCACTTTCTATTAAAATACATCTTTAGTTTACTTTACCTTTGAGCTAAACTTAGATTTACGGTAAATATATATGTTCTTCTTCTTTTTTAAATGAATTATTTTTCTAAATTGTATGCTTTATATATAAATAGTAGAACGCGTGCTACCATAACAAAGAGAAATGTAGGTTTATCTATCAAAAATCTAGGTTGAAATTTATTTCTACTTCATTGTTTGATAACACAGTATCTATTACACATTATCTACTATCAATCTAAATCCTCAAAGAGATACCTACATCACAGTTTAGGTCTAACCGTTTCAAACGTAACAGGAGACTTTAATTTCATCAACTATTCCACTTAGGCCACCGATTTACAACTGTGTGGGCGAGCCTTATGTCAATTTAACTTGCTAATGACTTCTGCGGGTCAATGATTATATTAGGCTAGGCAGATAGGCAGTTGCCCTTTAGTGTGGCCTGTTTGTAATTTAGGTATAATGATTTGATTTTATATTCAGCCTTTTTACTGTCCCGAAATACAGGCCTCTTCTCATACAGAGAAGGAATGAGTGTTAATCACCATGCTTGCTGTTAGTAAGCAATTTTATATTTTTTTAAGCCCAGATTTTGTCACGATGTTTTTTCTCTGACTACTTTACTGACATAAATGTAATAAACTTGATTCAAATTGTACAGTTATAAATGAGGTACAACTTAATTTAGTCAATATGCTAGGCATGGCCAACGTTAAATGAAAGGGCAGTGTGATATCAATTTAACTTGCTAATGACATGAGCGGGTCAATGATTATATTAGGGCATGGAAACACGACATGTATTGCCCATGGAGAACAAAATTATGAGCGGAGATGTCATTATGCTAAAATCCTAAGAAAATATTATTGTTAAAAAATGCGGGTCTTCGGGGGACGAGGAACGTTACTGGCCAAGCCCTCATACGACATCTTTGGAATCCATTTTTTGGAAAATCAAAAATCTTTGACTAAGTCTAAAAGCGACTCAAACGTCCTATTAGTTCACTCGTAAACCGATTGTTTTGGTCATGCCCGCGCAAAAGGCGCTTGATCTAACTGCCTTATGGCATCTCTGCTCATGTTTCCTTTCTCCGTGGTATAACCCTTTATGCGTGGTCGTTTTCTGACGTATATAAATTGAATATGTTTGTGCGTTTCAATCATAATTACTTGTAAACTGATACTAATGCAACTAGGTTGTATTTCCATTAGTTTTCAGTTTCAAATGATGAATTATTTGTTTGTTTAGTTTGAGTTCTTTGAAATGTTTTAATGAATGAAGGTCGTGATCTGGTCACCCCTCGTTCGGTCATTATTCTATAGTCAGTGATATTTTTGTCATTGTTATTTTTGTTACATGACAAAAAAGTCGTAAACTTTTCCAAATACATTGAAACAATAATTATGTAGGAAGTAGGTATAGTGTAAATAGATTCAGCTGAGTACCAATGTTTTACATAGAGCGACTGCCTATCTGACCTTCTCAATTCAGTTACTCAGGCAGCCCAATACCCCTTGGTAAGAATGGTTGACAGTCTTTCGACTACCTGAAATGGCTGTCAAAAATATCCAAATGACACCGGGCAACCCGATACCCCTTGGTAGTTGTCAGAGTTTTTGGCTTTTGACTACTCGAAATAAACAAAGTTGTTCAAAGCTGGGCCTTTTTTCTTTGTAATAACTTATTCATTGTCTATGTCTATCCAAAAAACTTTCAGTGACAGAAACAATTCGCTCGCTTTCGTATTCTATTAGCTAATTAGTGAGATTGGCGGTGAGTGATCAGAACTCGCCTCTTCCACAACTAAGTAACGACTCGCCCATTATTTACGAGTTCCTGATAAATTCGCACGCATCGATGAAGGTTGGAAGATTTGTTTTTATTTCTTATACAATTTGTGTTAAAATTCGTGATTTATTTGAGGAAAAGTGTAGCTTTTTCCACTTTAAGTAAAGGTAAAAATATTTCATATCTTCATTCTGAAGTGTTTCTAATGAGATTTCCGTAAATGACCATATCTCTTGAAAAAGAGAAGGTAAAAATATATATCTTTTAATAAATATCCACGTTTACTTTTTAAAACTTAATACTACGCTGCACCTACGATTTTTGTAGCTATCTCGTAGCGCTACGCCGCTACGCCGTAGCAAGTTGAAGAAGCAATTAAAATGAATTTAGCATTAATGTTTTCTTTAGAGCCTCGCATTTTAAAAGTAGGTTAAACTTTGAGGGTGCTTTAGATGTGAAAATTTAACGTTTTTACCCACATTTAGGTAATTATTTTAATGAATCTAATTTATTTTGGAGTTATTATGAAATGTAGGAGATTCTGCTTTCGTGGTTTTGAACATTTTGTTCAGCTAGTTTGTTTTCTCATACATTTGAAAGATGAAAAGAAATGCTTGTATCATTAAACAGTACCAAGCTTGTCGTGATGTATTCGAACAAGTTTTGTCACGTAAACAAACAAGCAGTTAAAAAGTTTTTCCTTACCCCAAAATAACTGAAAAAAGTTACTTAAACTATTAGTTTGTCCCATAACTTTTAAATTACTTTCTGTAACCCATTTAAACAGTAACACATGACAACAAGCCGGTTGAAACTGTGTCGCTTTGAGTTTTGTCAATCAATACACTGATTGATGTGATTGATACGTTTCGGAAAACTTCCGAGTTCAATACTTTGACACGTTTCTTTTAGTATTGGGAATTTGAAATTGAATTAAGAAGTAAGTCATTTGTAATGAGTAGTATGAGTGATGATATGTATTTGTTGAACCACATTATTTTTTGGTTCATTTATACTTCTATACTTATGTTTACCTGTGGATAGCGTTATGGGTTACATTATGACCACAACAAGTCATTGGTATATTAGTTGTAAGATTTTATATTGTAACTGTTTGCTGTTCCTAAAAAAAATGTTTCCTAATGGCGCCGAAATAACTGAATTGATTTGAAAATTTCTTTTGCTTTTGGGAAGCTACACTATCTCCGGATGATATAGGCTACATTCTATCAAGATACCGAAAGCAGTTTCCACGTGACGTGAGTAACACCCCAGAAAACTGCTAGTTCGTAGTTTCTACGGGACGTGGGTGAAACCGCGGTAAGTAGCTAGTTCCTTGTACAAAAAATAAAGCAATTTATTTCACAACATAACTAATAATAATAACTTTTCCTCAACAAAACCAGAAATGCGTGTTGGCTTTACACACGATAAGTAGCAGTTAAAATGTTTGTGACTATTGCGTGCGAATACGTACTGCGTTCTGATTTATTTCGATTTTTATCCAAAGTTGAAGGTTGTGACTTCTTAATGGTGTTTTTTTTAACATCGTTTATGGTGTTACTGTGGCTTTGTGGTTTGGCAAGTTTGGGCTGTTTTGGATAGTGTAGTTTTTTTTTATTTGGCTGGTTTTTTGTGCATGGTTAAGTGGTAGGTAGCTATAATTAAATATTTGCTGTTTCTTGCACTTTAACCCAGGCCCCGGGAGAACCATTTTCCGCAAATAGGTAAAAAGTACGTGTCCTATGTTCTTTATCAGGCTCTAAACTGTCTTTGTGCTTTGAATGCGCAAACCAAAGAGTTGATACTTTCTCATTTTCAATATAAATAAGAGTAGTTGGATGACTGGTTATAGCAATAAGATAAATAACTAAACCAGGGTTGCCATTTTATGAACTCGATATTAGAAAAGTTGACAACATGGTTTCCTAAAATAAGAAGCTTGACTCTCTGTATACTTATTTTACTTGCTTATTTTATGAATAGTTTTAATCTCAAGCTATATTTGGCAGACTCACTGCTTTATCGTACTATTAAAATAAAATATTGCGCATATCTTGCACTCGACTTCAAGAAACTCCTTCCTTGTCAAAGAGCCACATCGACAACAACGAGTATTTTGTTTCAAAACGACTGTGGTATTACAACGCCCACTTTATGAAGACCCCTGTGAGTTGTGCAGACGTTTGCAAAGACCATCTTATTGGGAAGGAACAGAGGTCTAAATAAACTGGTTACTAAAGTTTGGAGGAAAGCCAACTGCATCAGAATTGAAGCCACTGTGGCGTCCTTCCATTAAATATTTTCCTTTTATTTCTGAGAAAAACTTTTAGTTAAAGTAATCACAAATCATAGTGATATTAAATTTTAGGGTACTGTGTTTGAAAACCGCTTGTAAGAGCCAAAATAATAAAACTTCGAGAAATAAATTGTTGTTTACATATTTTATTGCTTTCTTATATGTTTAGTTTCTTTCTTATTGTAGTCTTAGTTTCTCATTCGTCCCAAAAGAACTACGTTTCTTACGGGTATATGACATACACCCAGATAGTAGTGTAGCTTTCCAACTGTGATGTTTTTTCTTAGATTATTTTTTCACTCTGAATACTATTGAAACGCTTCAAACTTGATAAACGTCAACAAAATTCCTCAACTCCTAGAAAATCTGCTCAAATCATAAACTACATACATCAAACTCTATGGGACAAAAACATCCTGTGAAAACAACATGTATGGTAATTTTACGGGGAAACTATAGTACTCGCGGTGCCAAAGGTCGCATACTATGTGCGGAACCATTGGCAACGGGACAAAGCATACGCGACAGTTTTTGTGGGTACATACATACATTGTTTATATAGTAAGGTCGTGTTGTTTGTATGAGATAAAATTCTGATTCTAGGTTTATAAGTACCTACGTATTTTAAAAGTATGTATTTGGTTATATTACAGTATTTGGGTAGACTAATTTTGTTAGATTAAAAAATATTTGATCATTAGATACAAGATTTTCAATAAATACCTACTGCTTTATTTATTGACCTTAAATCCTACTTACATTATAAGCAGGGAAGTTTGTATGTTATGCATGTAAAGATATTTGGGTATTATACATCCATGTGTGGAGAGTAGTTCTCCCTGGACAAGGTTGAAACAAAGTGATCGAAAGTTATAAGTTTTATCTGAATGTTCTTTATTGCAGAAATGATTCTCTAAGAATGAAAAAAATCGTAGTAATTTACTTTAAGCATAACACGGATCTTAACTTTTCACTAAAACAATTACCTACAAAATGCAGCAGTAGGTTAAAAAGGTAGGCGTTAATACCCGGCATTTCATTAAACTCGCGTGCATGATTCCTATTAAAAACTATTTTGTTTTGGCGCGTTAACTCGACCCAACCATATCTGGCCACGAATCTAAACCAACTGGGTCATAGGAATTTTTAATTATTAAAAAAATAAGTAATTATAATATTTTGACGTGTTGTATGTATGCGTGACTCTGTTACTTTTGTAATTATTTCTTACTAGCCGTTTTGCCGCAGTTTCACCCGCGTCCAGCCGGAACTACTGACTGTATCAGGATAAAATATAGCCTATGTTACTCGGGAGGAGTGTAGCTTTTTAACAGTGATATAATTATTAAATCAGTTCCATAGTTTCGGAGCCTTTAGGAGTACAAACGAATAAATATTTCTTCTTTATTATATTTATATTTTAATATTTGGCGTGTTGTATATATGCGTGATTTGGTTAGTTTTGATACACGGGAATTTCTTGTAATTATTTCTTATTAGCGCTTAGTAAATTAGTACGTACTCAATGGTTCTTAGAAATGTTGTTCATGTTTGGATTTTGAATGGCACGCGATTTTTGTAAATGGTGTTTACCTGATTCAAATCTTTTTTACTTTTGAGGAAAAGCACGA
The DNA here is from genome assembly GCF_030705265.1 of Helicoverpa armigera. Lineage (NCBI taxonomy): Eukaryota > Metazoa > Arthropoda > Insecta > Lepidoptera > Noctuidae > Helicoverpa > Helicoverpa armigera. The sequence continues at coordinate 2,358,120 of NC_087127.1, read as the reverse complement.
AAGTATTTAGTCTATTGTTAGTTTAAATTGGTGCTTTGAATTCAGTTCCTTTGTTTTTTCCATATTGCACGTAAATAAGTAGAAATAAATAATTTTCAAAATTCTGAAAATATTCTTTTGATTTTTTTACCTACAGTACACAATTACAAGGACTTTTACTTCAATTTATGTATACAGAAAAATACCTTAATATTCCCAGTAAAATGTGAAAACTAAACATTTCAAACATATACACACACTATACTTACCTACTTATCGTCGCGATATCGGGCAAATCTCTCGAACCGCGAGGTAATAACAAAACTTCGATAGCAACTTGGGCGGAAATGAAATATAGCTGTGACGTCACTGGTCGCCATGTTGGATACAACCGCGCCTTACCGCTCCCGAATTCTAGATTTATGAAAAAATACCGTAAAAGGTGAGTGTAGACTACAACATTTTCTGGAGCATTTCTGTGTAAAGTAAAGTTCTAGCGAATGGTACAATACAAGCAAAAGCTCAGTCTCCAAAGCATTTCCATGTAATGTAACGTTCGTGCGAATGCTCGGCGTTATGTTACGGGTAAATGCTAACAGCGAGTCTTTCGTCCCTCTCCTTCCGCGTCACCCCGCAACGAAATGTTACACCAATTTGGTCGTTGGTTTGTAAAAAACAGGCGAGCGTGCTCGACGTTTTGTTCGTAAAAAGATGATACACTAGAACATCTCATGGAGCGGCTCGTTGTTCTGTTACAAGTAAATGTTGTAGTCTATACTCACCTTAAAAGTTTGGGCTCGAGAAAACAATTGAACGTTAGGGTCGATGAACGTTGCGAGCTAGTTTGAATCGGATTTGGGTATCTATGATTCTTATTGAAGGTTCTGTTCCTACCATTTGTTTTTGGGGAAACTTTGTCCGTGAACTTAGATAAAAAAGCCTTGTTTAATTTTTTTTTTTTAATCGGATCGGACTTCCTGAGATTAGCGCTCAAATATATTAGCTTTCTACATTGTTTTTATCATTTTGAAGGGTAACTAATTAGTAACATTAGAATTTCATTTTATTTTTCAGTAAGGAGTTTATAACAAGCGCATCATACGGACTAATAACTGCAAATAAGCGTATGACTCTTTGTTTCCATTGGTCAACAGATATCGGATCTAGTTATTAATGTAGTTACTAAGGTACTAAGTGTCAATAACGTTAGGAATTTAGCACTGCTACTGCCAAAGCGTTGCTAGAATTCCAACAAGTAGGCCCAAACTCCTTCGTCCGTGTCTAGGACTTACGTGATCACTTTTGATTGTAGTTTATAATATTTTGTGTAGTTTATAAAATTATTTTTAACGTTTAAAAGGAATTTACGCACTGTTGTACAGATTTTATTGATTTGAAAAAACAGTGTGATTATTTGATGCTCATGCTTTTTCCGTATGACGAAAGACCTTACCTGTGCCTTGCAGAGGGAAAATAAATAGGCTGATATGAACATATATCTACAATCGTTTATAACTAGTCAAAAAATGTAAAACATGAAGTTCAGAATTATTCAAAACAGTGATCGATATTTTAATTCAATTATTTCTATTGTAAGATGATTACCATCACCATAATGCGTTATCTCATTTAGTACAAAGAAATATGTTCAAAGTTACAGAAACTGAATGTATCCTTGGACTAGATCCAAATGGGACAATAACCTAAGGCTAACTACCATTAAGAGAAAGGAGCTTCGAACGACCTTAGAATTGTTACTTTCATAAACCTATTTTAGTAGGTAGGTAAGTGAGGAATCTATAAAATGCGGAATTAAGTAGGTAGTACATTAAATAATGAACGAAAATAGGTATCATCATCTATCCTAATTGCCTTTTCCCTATCAAAATTCTAAAACAATTGAATAACAATAGCTTTTCCTATGTCCAAGGTTTTTCTTTAAGTGTTTTACAATGAGCGACTTCTTATCTGACCTCCTCAACCCAATTATCCGGGCAACCCAATACCCCTTGATTAGACTGGTGTCAAACTTACTGACTTCTGACTAACCGTAACGACTGCCAAAGATGTTCAAATGGCAGCAAATAAATAGTAGCCCATTGCCTTCCTAGGTTAATTAAATAAAGTCTAGTATTTATCAGTCACTGAACTTGGCAGTAGATTTGGTACGAAGATAGATAATATGTTCGGTATTTAGGCTACCTTTCAATCAGATGACAGAAGTAATTCCCTTAGTATATAAATAAAACCGCAGTCAGCAGCTTGTATGTAAAATTATCTTACATTTCACATACTCAAACGTTTGCGGATACCTTAAAGATTACCTTTCGTGAAATACTTATTAACTTGCACTCGTGAAACGCAGAAACGAACCTTACGTCTCAAGAAATAAGATCGACTTTTCCCTAACACTGAAATGTGAGACTGGTATTACACAAGTCTGAAATACGTGTTTCCGTATAAGTTTTTGAAAATGTACGTCAAGGGACGTGTTTTGAAACATTTATACGGAATTTAGAATGAGAATTTCGTATGTAACTGCTTCGTTATAGGAGTTTTGTGGGCTGCAGCTTAACAGATTGCATTTCGAATTTAAAAGGTGCTTTAAAACGTGCTGGGTATATTATATTTTGTAAATGTATGTATACTACAAAAAAATACATATACTTTTGCTTGCTTTTTGATTATTGGTAAATAATCTTGTAAAAATAAATATTTCAGAATCACTTTGTGTTAGACTTTTATGGAATCGAAATGTAGTTTAATTTAAACTTTGTTTGTCTCCTACACTAATTTAAAAATCAAGGACGAAATATTATCGTCTAATAATTATAAAACTACTTTAAATGTAATATTTAAAGTATGAATTCGCGTGCTATGTAGGTTTTTAAGTACAACAAAATATAATTAACATTTTAAGTTAATCCTTCAGACATAATTTCCTTGTCCTTTAACAAAATAATTAGCACATATTTCATACTTTTATATATGTATAACAGTAATTACGAAAACTGCTACTACCAAGTTGGTCTGTTGTTTTGAACATGCTAATCTCTAACATAGTTTAACTTAGATTAGTAGTAGTTCAACTTAAATATTTTGCACTTCTGCGTTTTGGTGGGGAGTTTGTTGCGCCATTTCTTCTTCAAAGCAAAATCACTTAGGAAGTGGTGAAGGGTGGGCGTTTTGGGGGCTGTCTTGAGTAAATGACTTCCAAAAAGTGTTGTGCTTCCAAAAAGTTTAAATAAATGATTTTGAGTTTCAGTTTGCATTGATAGCGCTACTTTTGACTAATATTACAGGCGAATGATATACCTTTTTAGAACGAAGAAAAGGGGGAAAATTTGTTTTTAATACGTTGCGTTCAGTAGAATCCGAGAACTATAGGTGAATCCGTGTGTAACAGCTAGTAATTCTAATAAAAACCAACAGTTTTGCCGCACTGCACAAAACATTAATTGTGTGTTCGCACGCAAACTTGTATTGTTATTAATAATTAATTGTTATCGGCTTAAGTTGGTACAAGCTTGTTGCTAATGGTTATTGCGATCGAGCTTAAAGACAGCATGTGCACTATATTTTCTAAGCTACCTCTGTTATAATAAAGACGAAATATTTTTTTCTTTATTTGATTGTACCGTAAACGAAACTACTGTTTTTTTTCCACTGTTGGAAAGCAACACTACTTCCGAGCAAGATAGGCTATATTTTTTATTTATATATTAGTAAAAGGAATACCAATAGCTTTTATGTATAAATTAACAAAATAAAAGGATGATAAGTAGGTTCGTTTACACAATTCATATTTTGTACGGAAAGAAGTACCTTATACAGGCATATAAGCTAAGCTTAGCTAAGTATGTAGTTTTTTATCATCTAAGTATCTAGCCTATTCGCAACGTTAAAATGTCCTCCCTTCCTCCGTATAAACAAGACAACATCGATTAGAGGTAGTGCATAGTATATAGAATGACGTCCCTTAAAAGTAATCTGTAGCTGTTTAATTTGCGTTTAAAGTCCTAAATGTTTACCAAAACAGTATAGAAAATACGTCCATTAAGGGGTCCTCTTAGTAAAGTATAACACCGAAGGTTTAGTCTGTTTATGCTCAGTGGAAAATCATCAGACGACCCTCTGCGGGTGCAGTGGAAGGGAGTGTCAGACGTTTACTAAATAGAAAACTGCGTGATAGATTTTTGCCTATCGAAATGTGTTGCGCTTGTATAAGCGCATAGCATAGTAGGTTTTGCTAGGCGCGACTAAAACTCAACTGTTTCAGGATTTCAACGGAATAATGACCTTTAAATCTAGACTTTTAATATAGATTTACAATAAGTTGATATCAACTAAATCTATATTAAAAGTCTATGGCACTACTACTATGTATGTTAAAATATTATCTACGGTAAGAAAATAAACGATATACGGAATACGGATAGCATCATCGTTACCATTGAAATCCGCAGTTAGTCTTCTGGATTCATTTGTACAGTGACTTATTTTGTAAGCGGTTTTCATTAAACCGTCTCGTCCAATTCTGTCCACGTCCCGCCCGGGTGACGGGCCGCCATAATTTTTTACCCGTCCAAGATTAAGGGAGGTTCCGACCCCATTTTGGGCAATACAAAATAAGGCACTGTTGTTTGGCGTTTAATTGAATAGCAATTTGGAATAACAACCGTTTATTTGGTTTACACAATAACTTAAAAAGCGCCCATATGGGCGTGCCTATGGGGGCGTTCCTCTGTTTTTATCGTAAGTTCAATATATTTTTTTTAATGTAAAATGTTCATATAGTCTCGGATTAGTTTTGTAGGTAAGGAATTTTGTACAAACATAACCTGTACAATCTATATATATCAACGGCACATTTTTTAAAAATAACAATGGAACACCACAAAGGCCCGATATCGTCGCAGGCCATTACTTACCCGACAACGCCGATTTAAAAAGCATTCAGCTAATCGCTGCCACATAAATTTGGTTGACAACCCCCCACGGAGGGGTATAAATCGAAAATGGGGGAGGAAGAAGATATTTTTTCATGTCACTCTCGCTGTTTTTCTTTGGGAGAGTTTAAGTGGATTTTCAGGTCATGTGTTTTGTGTTTTGAATGGGAACCGTGAGGAAACTATCACGCGCTTCAAATAAGTAAGTCAATATTGTGTAACTGGAAAAAATATTTTCTTTATCGCCCCACAATAATTCAATCAATACTTTATTTAATTAAAAAAAATTAACATAGAAAACACTTTAAGGACAGAAATTGTATGGCTAACCTTAACTTTTTATGTCATGTGTCTTATATCTACTGACACGAGTACTTTCGTACACCTTCAAAACTTAATATTTCCTAAATATACATAATTTCGTATACTTAAGCAACATAATACTTAAATGTATTTAACGTTTATATTTTGTGAATAATAACGCTATTCCTTGTCAATTTCAACTCCAAACACACCATACATCTTTTATACATACTTGCATAGAGGTACATCTATATTTTTACTTTTCCCCAAATGGCCAGGAGCGCTGTCACCAGAGCGTCATAAAGCAATATTGCTTGTAAGCTCGGGAGATAAGACCCGCGTGATTGCTTCATAAAGCGGGGTTGCTACATAATGTAGTTTGTTATAACGGCGATATAAATTACTGGCAGCTGGAGTTCTGATGGACAAAAGACGTAGTTTTGTATTAACTCTTCATTTCTGAAGTTCATAGAGGTAGTTATGGCATCATCATCTGCCTAGCTATGATCAACTATGTTGAGGTCGGCTTCCAGTCTAACAGGATGCAGCTGAGTACCAGTGTTTTACAAGGAGCGACTGCCTATCTGACTTACTCAACCCAGCACACATAGTTATGGCATTACTATTATTATATGGTAAAAACAGCGTATTTTAATTTTTGGATTTTGGAGATTTATTTGAGCGGCAATTAATAGTTGAGGCTATAGCCATGCTAATTGTTGTAGGTAGGTATATATGATTTTGTAACTGAATGACAATATCGTATTGTTAATACGTCATGAACAACCTTTTAGCTGAAAAATGCATTTTTCTTTTTCAATATCCGAAAGAAAAGTTATGCCCCACATTTTAGTAAGTAATATTCAACCCACAAAATGAGAATATAAAAAGGAAAAAATATACACTAATGGCAAGCAAGTACATTACTTTTATGTACGCAACGGTAGGCTTTTGTCTAAGTATTTTTGTTCCCCCTACAGAAGTCCGTATTCCGGCTCTTTGACTCCCAGTTCCGTACGAGATAAGCCTCTTTTTGCTGGGGGCTTCATTCCAATGCTTTACTTGCAAACATTCTTTTACTTCTACGGATTATTGTTACATACTTAGTAACGTTTCGTTTTATGATGGAAGTACATACTTTTGGGGCTCCGGCATTGTTCGCAAGTCGAACACTTGGTTCATATTCGGTAAGGGTCTGACACTCCCTCACGCTGCACTCACAGGATAGTCTATTTGACGATTTCCAATCAAAAAAATATGGTACATGGTTTACGCTCACATAGACAAGATAAGCGAGACTGCTTGTTGGCGCAAGGCAAGTTTCATGTTGTGCTTAGTCACGGCACAGAGTTCAATTGTCTTTTTTATGAATTTCTAACATATTCCTACCCATCTTTCTTTATCTTCTTGTGTCCATACCTACAAATATTATGCGCTTTGTAACGGTTTCGAGAATGTCAGCGTTCTCAAAGGACGTAGATGGGAAAAATCCAAAGAAATCACAGCGCTAACCAGCCAGTTTTCCGTGATCGATCACTGACATCAATACCGACCGAGCTTCCAAAAAATTAATAAAACTTCGACAACCAAAGCCTTCTGATTGAATTACCGCAAACGGTATTAAGTTAAAGCAATACGGTCACCCGAACCGGATCAGACGGCTTGCCATCTGAAACGATTCGTAATCCTATATAGTTGTCAGGGAGTTTGCAAACTCTGCGGTTCGGGAAGGTAGGAGTAAGAACACACTGCAGACTTTTTAGTCGGCCGACGGTTGGGTCTCGCACTTGATAAGTACGGAGATGTATTGGAAATGCACATAACAACATAATCTGCCTAACCTTTTCCCACCTATGTTGGGGTCGGCTTCTAGTTTTAAAAGGAGTGACTGCCTATTTGGCCTTCGCAACCAGTTACTCTAGCAACTCAATATTTACTGACTTCCCTATATATACATAACAACTATCAGATATTTGACCGGTATCAGATCGAGTGAGAACTTTGATTGAAATCAAGATTTTCGTACAAAGATATTTTTTTCCAACCATGCATCGTGCCAACTGTCAGCCGACTGTTTACTCTGTAGTCTGTTCGTAGGCTTACGTACTGTAATCTCATTAATTCTTTGCCTTTAATCATGTTTCTTGGGTGCGACCACGAACATTGTCGGAAATCTTGTTTTATTGAATTATTTGGCACGGAATTGTGTGGCGTTGTGTTTCTGCTAATATTGTTTTGTAAGAAAGGTGGACCGATATTATGCTTTATATATGTTTCGTGATTGCTTAAGAGGCTTATTGTATTAGCCACGTGTTTTTGAATTCGTTACGCTTTGGTAATGTGTTTGGTGTTTTAGACATTACTTGTACCTATACCTATGTTATTTGCTAGAGTTGATGAAATATAATCACAGGTATATAGGTAATTTTTCTATCTTCATGACCTTGACGGACCAACACTCTTTCTGTATAATACTTGGGACATGTCTTCTTAGAATTCAAATAAATTTAATGGCTCCAAAAACACTGCACCACACAAATAACTTTAAAACCTAAAACAACTTACCTTGAATCTATTTTCGAAAACATTCATACATAGAAACCTTACCTAAATACAACTAATAGAGAAATCTGGATGTGTTCCAAATACACCATTTCTCCAGCAGTTGATAATACTGAGATATTGTCTGGCTGGCATTAGACGGAACAAATCTCCGGCTTACTTGGCTTATAAGCCGGTACACCTAGCTTGAGAAATATTGCACCATACATATCTGATTGGAGCCGTTTTAAAATGTGTCTTGATTTAGTGGATTATGGTTGCTTTTTCAATGAGTATATCGATCAGTTGTTTTGTAAATTCAATTTGCTGCTTCTTATTCGTTTCCATATGATGAGAGAACCCCTTCGTCAAACGGTGAATTTCTATAACCGATCTATCTATCCGTTTATTTCCGATTAGAGATTGAAAGACACCGTAAGTCACCAGGGTTTCATATAGCTGTCTATTAACTTTCATCTATTAGTTCGATTTTTGGGCACAGCAACAAGGTTCGTGTATAACTTTTTTATATATTTCTCCAGCAGTTGATAATACTGAGATATTGTCTGGCTGGCATTAGACGGAACAAATCTCCGGCTCACTTGGCTTATAAGCCGGTACACCTAGCTTGAGAATATTGCACCATCAATATCTGATAGGAGTTATATTGTAGTGACGTTTAAAAATGTACCTTGATTTAGCGAAATATGGTTTCTTTTTCAATCTAATTATTTATTTGTGAGCACAAGTTACAATAGGTGCTACAGAAAAAAAATCCCAATCACAATTCAATACCTACGTATTTTGAAAAAAATATTTTTAATTTTACCGCTAATTAAAAATACAGCTAATTCCTTTCCATATCCTAAGATGACCCTCTCATCTAAGTTACCCGGTTTTTCGTTTACCTCTCTCAAATTACTACTCTCTCGTTCTACTATCTCTGAAATTACTATTTATTATACACTATTTAGTACCATATTTCGGGCATAGCAACAAGGTTAGTGTAGTTTTTATTTATGTATTTAATGCGTAGTAACCATGTTAGTGTATAAAATATTATTTATTTATTTCACGCTAGGTAACCATCAATCCTTTTCTTAGATGATGATGTTCTATTAATACCACAACTTAATCCCCAAAATAAAGAGTATTGGAAAAAAGGGAAATATCATGGATGCCAATGAATCTATCTTACAAAAGGAGGATCTTAGCTCAGTCATCGTGATTCGTGAGATATCGTGAGATACCTCTCGTTGCTAAAAGATTTATCTTTCTCGTTTAAGCTTGGATTAAGACATCATATTTGTACCTACCTATAAAAATGTAGGCGATAGGTAAGGCTCTAAATATCTTTATACACTCTTTTGCAAAAAAAACGGGCACCTATGCGAAATCTTGGTTTTAAGGACTTCACGTGGTTTCAAAGGTTGTTAATGACTGTAGGATGTTACTAGCATCAAAAGGGTTAGCCAAGCATGCGTGAGGGTGTATTCTAAATTTGAATTTTGTAGATTTGCTAAGAAACTGGTTAAACCTTGTTTTGGACTAATTCCTGGTAGAAAGTTCGTGGGCGTTTTGAAAAGTTTTTGACGTGATTTTCAGAAAACTGAAAATGCAGTTTTAATTGATGATTCGTGTACCTTTCTGTTAAATCAAAACATTTTTGAAAAACAATGCGTATTTTATAAAATTTTCACCTGCTCTAGATGGTCTATGCTGATGATTGATGGCAATGTTAAGAGTTTCGGTATTTTTGTGTAAAGCGTTCTGTTGTTTAGATATTGTGCCCACGCGGTTTAAAATAACCTTTTCTCATGAATAAACACAATTTAGAGGAGTATCAGTACTTCGGGCTGCGACAAAACAAATTTAATGTTAGCAGAACCAGATCACAACTCGTCTACTAATTTAATTTACCGCATTTAATTTAATGTGATTATGAACGACACACCCGATATATATTTTTATATAAATCTTGATAGATTGGCTTATAGGATAGGCGATTGTGGCTAAGTAACACCTGCACTGGTCGATTGAACATAAGGTTGAGCAACTCTTGGTGGGGTCAGTCCATGGATGGTTCGCTTGGCGTGTTGAGAGACCATCTATAATATTTTTATTCATTTAATTATTACATATAGTTCACAGTTGAGAATATTTAAGACTTCTTATAAAAAATTACGAAGTGCACAATAATATTTTTGAGTTGAGTGTAAACAATTTTAGTCTACCTGAACATGTACATTTTGTGGTTATTATTTTAACATCTTTGAAAGTCGCTATAAAATTGCAAGAGGATAAAATAGAAAAATAATTAAATTGACTGTTTATAGAGGATGCTCCTATGTATCATGCTCTCAAACTGAAATTTTCTTTGAGCTCAACTGAAAGACTTCCCAAATAATTTTAAGTTTATTTCAAAAATAATATTTATAATGGAATATTCCCAAAGTCCTCAAAGGTTCGTGACTTGGCAGACATAGCTGATTGCTACGTCACGATATTTCATCATCTGTGACGTCATAATATCGATGAGATAGATTAAAGGTCGCAGCACACATATCTAGTCGGAAACGGATCGTAACCCGACCTATTGTCATCGAACGTGCATTGACCTATTGTCCCGAGGCGAGGTTATATAACGACTACGTTAAGCTTGCAGTTTTATCAGCGTCCCATTAGAACTACGTACTTCAAGCTTGTCGACATAAAGTTTACCTAAATAAAAATACTTATACTTTTGTCAAGTCTGCCCAGTAGTTTCTATCGGTTGATAATATAAGCATAGATCTCGACAATGTGCATAGTAGTAACGTTTTATACAATTGAACGGTTCGAGTTGATACAGAGACGATAAGTACCTTTACGAGTTAATGTGTGTTACTGCCTTTACTTGGCGCGTACTGAGCACGTATAGCTTATAGTTAATCCTCTCGAGTTGATCAGAGGCTAATGCACTCTGTCTTCATTAGTTTGAGGTGAAAATCATCAGTTACTGTCTTTCGAATAACTTATACAATATTGTTAACTTATAGATAGCTAGAGTCATGATAAACTAGTAAGTTTCCCGTTTTATTTTTATTGGTGGAAAATACTGTGGGCAGAAGTTGTTTGTTGATGTTATTTTTCATGTAGTTTTTTGCTTCTGAAATATCGGTAAATAATATCACCATGTAGTTTGCATTATTGTGTATTTTGCATTATTTTCTTAACAAAAACAATTAAGGAGTGTTAATAAACGTTAAATGTTTGTCTAGCCGCTTGCCCATTCTCGTCCTCTTAACAGTAGAAAACAATATTTAAAATGGACCTTCAACACAATAGAAAATGAATCTTAACATCTCCGCAATAGAGCATAATTTAGTCAGACAGAAAGTTAGCTAAAATTGTAGAATTACAAACGTGTAAAGGAACCCGTTATTTCTGAATAAGTTAGTGAGTTTGGCACGCCTATGTAAACGATAAGGCTTTTTGCAGGTGTTTTACAGTTCAACATTAAATTCAAAGCGTTTAAGAGTACCTGTATATTGTAGACTAAAAAGTCGGCCGACAGTTGACCCGATGTTTAGCATTTTTCTTGTAGAAGTTTTTAGTCGATCTGATAACGATTAAATACCTGATCGTAGTTATGTGCGTCTTTTTTCCTGAATGACAAAATGACTCCTCCCGCTGGGATAGCAGCGATGAGGGAGTGTCAGACTTTTACTGACTAAAACCCATCTTGTTCCTTCGTAGGCCTTTTATGTACCAGGGCCGCGGTAACTCTTTCGAATAATCCCGCAGCCCTTGTTATGTGCGTCTCCAAAAGATCTCCGTACTTATCAAGCCATCTCTGTACTTATGAAGAGTCCGATCAAACTGTCGGCCGACTAAAAAGTCTGTAGTATGTGGGTAGGCTGAGGCTTTTTGCAGGTGTCTTATAGTTCAACATTAAATTCAAAGCGTTTTACTATTTATGAGGTTGTGTGTTTTTGGTAAGACTGTAAGCCGTTAGATTTTGTGGTAGATAGGTATGGAATCTTCAATGCATCGATTTTCTTGCATCATGTTGTGTAATGCCTCGTTGATAAGTGGCTTTTATTGAGCCAAATGTCTATATTGTTCTAGGGTCAGTGTGAGCTGCGGGATATTTCGATATAGTGCAGCATTGGTACACAAAGGGTTCCAAAAGGAACCTACGTGGCTTGTAAATAGTTAAAATCTGTCACTTCTTTTATATACATCCATAGGTGGAGAGGTAATTTGAAGATTTTCCTATAGGTAAAAAAAACTGGTTTCTGAATGGGGCCAGGCCAGCTGTTTTATGATTATGTTCATAATACATATTAAGTTTGTCAATGTGTTGTTGATCTGACATCATAAACGATACTCACTCTATTTCTCGTCACGGCATACCGGCATACAAGTCTCGCCCCTACGCTTTAAATGAAGTTGCCTACACGACAAAGTACCTACCTACGTATAGGCATGAGAAAATAGCGTGCTAGAAAATTGCTTTAAAACGGGATATTGCTTATTGCCTTAGCAGTAAATTACACCCTCATTATCTTAGCACGTGTTTGTGTGAGTCAGCACTTTGTTCATCATGATCGATGGCTTAGCTGCGAAACACTTCACTTGATAAGTTGTGAATGTAATTTAGTTATGATTTATTGCGTTTTTTTTAGAACCTAGTGCAATAAAATAACCTTATCTATACTAATATTATAAAGGTGAAAAGCTTGTTCGCTTCAACGCAACGCGCTACTCTTAGGAATTACTGAGCCCATTTGAATAAGTACTCGTATTTCTGTTTTGGAGAAGTCTATAAGCTGTTTTTTTAGACGGGGGCGCGGAGTAGTTCCCATGCATCAAAAAAGGCGGAATATAAATATGATGCGTATATGGCATATTAACTGCAATATATGGCATATTCAGACTTTTTCATATGACAGTTGAAAAAGAAATTACTTATACATCATGTCTCATTACAATTGCTAACTTACTAAAAGAATTTTCACTTTTTTACAAAATCAACTTCAACAATTTTACTGATCAACTCATTAAACCTCTAACCTTCAACCTTTTTAATGTAAAACGGTCAGTCAAGGCTCTAATTGAAATAAAGGATTTATGTAACACGCCCCTGACATTTTCAGCAACCTGAAAGCCTGAAAAGTGTTCTAACGAGTGGTGATGCTCAATTTACATTTGAAAACTTTCGTTGCAACATAATTTCCCAAGCCACTGAAACTCGAATAGCAAATGCAGCTTTGTGTCTGAATGTATGTATGTATGTGGTGCAGTGGAACATGGAACTACTTAGTGTTTGGTATAGCTACAAAATTATTTGGTTGGATTTTCCTTGTTTCATTAACATTACATACAGGTGTCCAACGTTATGATGTATATAAGTGTGTATATATTTGTATAGGACTTTTGTCATAAACGTATTACTTAAAGTCATCTCTAGCCCCAAGGAAAAAGCTGTAACAAATATACATCACTATAAGGCAAAAACATTATACTTTCTCCCAGCATAAGCCAAAAATATTGTCGGTTTGTTTAATTTTCTTTCTATATGAGTCGAAAATTATCGATTTTGGGTTTCAAAATATGATTTGAGTGCATGGGAAATGAGAGTATTTTTGATAACAATCAAACCCTACCCTTTTCGAAACTATGTTCTGGTCGGCGAGATCCATCCGTTGACCGACCGCGCCAAGCGTTGCTTAACCTTATGATAGATTGTTCCGTGCGGATCTTATTAAGGGATTGTTCACACCAAACGTATTGTCCGCCGCTGACTGTGAGTATACTCACTGTCTGCCCCAGTGTGAACGTCGACTCAATCTGCAGTACGCGTACTCACCAAGCCGACAATAGGCTATAGCGTACGATGCGCTACATGTGTGAACAAAAGAATAGGCTCTTGTAGGTTCACACTAGATGCGTACGCTGAGCGGCTGACTACTCTACACATAAAAGGGCTCAGTATTTGAAGTTGCTCGTAGTATTTTATAAACGATAAAATTAGCGTAATTTATTTTTTTCAAATCATACGTTTTACTGATATTTCAATTAAATGATGCGCATTCAGATAGTTGCCATTTGCGAAGCTCTAGATGAAGACGAAAATAATAAAAAGAAGAGATTGTGGGTACATCCCTGAAGAGATGTTTTCTTGGTCAATTTCATACTTTATATTTCGAATATAGACTTTATCCAAATAAGTTCAAGAAATATTTTCGTATGACAGTAAAACATTCGATGAGTTACTATCTTTAATACGTTTAAGTTTATAAAGGGACACTAATTATCGACGTGCTGTACCGAGGCGCGGCGGTGCGTACGCGGCGGAGCGGCGCTATTCGGCAACTGCGTCCGCGTAGCCAATCCGCGTCCGCCGTGCATAGTCGCGTAGTAAAATAATCGGCCACTGAGAGTCAGCTACAACAGACGACGTAACAGCGTATAGTCGGTTCGGTGTGAACGACAATTTCAATATATATGGAAAAGCAATAAACTGCGTAACGCGCGCTCACAGTCAGCGGCCGACAATACGTTTGGTCTGAACGATGCCTAAGTCAAATATAATAATGACAATCCATATTTTATTCACTTCCAAAACACCAATAATTGGAAGCATCCCAAAGACTATTTTTACCCCGGTATTATTTACCAAAAACAGGCCTACAGGCCGTTAACACGGTTTCAATTTACCAAACATGTTACACGACGCTAGTTGGCATGAACAAGGAGCTTAATTGCCAATTAATATGGCCGCCGCAGAAATGGCGGGAACGCGTGATTGCGTTAATATATTGTGTTTTAGTGAATAACGTGGACGTTTAAAGTCTTGGTTAGGTGGAGACATCTATATATATTTATTATTTTGTCTTGTTTTGGTTTAAATTCAATGTCAATCAGAAAGATTTAAGGATCAGATAATTCGATTTATTTAATTGTGCATCAATATAAGAGACTCTTGAAAATATTAACTAATATTAAACTTTTAAATTGAGCTTTATTAAAGCGTAACATAACAGCTGAAACCGCTGATTCCTACCATTTTTGTTTGACTATCAAAACAGTTAAAAACATTTGTCTAAACCACACAACTCAACACGAAAAGCGTGAACAATGTTATTTATTGAACCGAATAATATACACGACACGTACAAGTCACATTTCACACAGTAAAAAAACAACAGTAATTATTTAACAAAAGCAACAAAAAAATATTTAACACGCGTAAAAGGTAACAGATATTTCACGAACGAAAAAATAACAGTTATTTTTCCGAGCTATTAAAATAGCTGTTATTTTTTACGAGTGAAAAATCACTGGTTATTTTTCGGTGTGAAAAATGCATAGAGTACTGTTATCAGTAAGTGGCAGCCACTAGGGGCTGGCTGTTATATAATATATATCCAGCTAAATGTGATTTGTTTGAGCAATCTCTCATTTTTGACCTTTTCGAGGGAAAAAGTGCTGTGCTCAGAAAAATGGTTACACGTTCCGATTTGAATAGTGCTGTCCTGCATTGAACACGTATGCATTGTCTGTTGACGGTTCCATGAATTGAAATAGTTCTGAAAAGCGTTTTCAGGAAACCAATTATGTAACTGTCAGAACGTAATTGCATTTATATTTAATACAAATTGGTCAGCCTTCCATTACTCGAAAAAAGTAGCAAGACACATCACTCAATTTCATTTCATCGCTCAAAATATAATATCCCATAAATTGCAACGTCATATCATTACCTTCCCCCATCATCGGACCTCGTTCCTTGAGCTAAGGAAATGACCTACAAACCAATATCCTTATATTTGTGACGTCATGGTCAGCGTAACCGGCAGCTAACGACCAGGCGGTGCTTTAGAAACCATTTTGAAAACTCATTTTGGTTTTCATTTTGTATAATGACGGCTAGTTTGTGGTCTTGTTAAGTTATTGGTTCTTTTTTTAGTGATTAACTTCCTTGTAGGAATGAAAGCATTTGTTTTTGGGATGCTGCATTTTTTTAAATTCAGGTTCTCGTAACATTTATTAACTTATTTCATTAATGTTATTATATTACTAACATTACAGATACTTAAATGTAATGCGTTAGTGAGGCACTTATCATAAGAAACATAACCTAGAAAGGTTATGTGTTTTTTATATACTGTTCTTGATAACAACTCAGTATTTTACTGGTGGATTAAATATATTATTACTAGCCGGGAGGACCACTTTTCATAAATGCGTTAAAAGTAAACATTGAAATCGGATTAAATTGGGATAGAAATCAGTTTTAGCGTGAAAGCGCGTCAGACATATAGAGTTACTTTTGCATTTATAATGTTAAAGTAAGTACAGATTTACTATGATTTCAAAAGTTTATAAATCTTGGGTACCTAAGTAATAGGGACTATTTTGAGGACGTTATGTATTCGGCCGTTAGTTCTGCAGATACAAAGAACTCACTACAAAAGCCATATCTACCCAAAATATTTACGAGTGCTAATTAAAGGTTTATTTAACGAAAGAAAATAACTTAGTCAAGATGGTAATGACTGCAAATAAACAAACTTAAATAACAAAGCCTGGAAATGACTCAACAGTTACGAACGTCATTCCCTAGCCCCGAATTAATTTAAACTTCAAAATTTGACGCCCCGTCCAACTTCTGAATTATAACGGAATTTTCATTTTAAATTAAAATTTTCGTTGTGATAATGTATATTGTTCCTGGTTTTAGGTATGAAATGGTCGGTTGTTATTTTTGGGATGACCAAAAGGTGGTTTAGGTAAATGTTTTGCATGTTTGTTCTTTCTGAGGAGCAAAAATATTGGAATCTATTTTTACCTGACTGCCACGAAAGGTATATTATACATATATTTCCAGGTAAAAATCTGTTATCTCAAAAATAAAAATAAAATATTGTTGTGTTGCAGTGTATGCATTTTTAACCGACCTTCCAAAAAGAGGAGGCAAACATAACCTACTTGAATATTCCTATTTATAATTAAACACCACATTTCTAAGCCCACGATTGAATAGCGTTAGCCGACCCATCGGAAGTGCAACCGTGACACCCAGCATGACACCCAGCGTGACATGTAGCATGACAACACAGTCCGGTCGGTAATGACGTTCGGGTCACTTTTGTCACGCTCTCAGAATCTATTGTGAGGCTATATGGGGATGAAGAGTGGAATCGGGGTAAATGGATTTGCTTTGATTTTTTTAGAGGTGGTGTTTAGATTTAGTAGGAGTTTAAGCATAAATGTTAATGGTTACAGAGGAAGTGAACGATCAAAGAAACAATGAATGGATTGAGTAGAAGAAAATATAACTGAAGGATTGTTAGCAACTATGAGATGATGACAGACATTCATAGAAGTATTGAAGAGGAAGACGTGTGAAAGATCTGTGTAGTTGTTTTGTGGAGAGCCAACTTTTCATGGATTTATAAATCTATACTAATATTATAAAGCTGAAGAGTTTGTTTGTTTGAACGCGCTAATCTCAGGAACTACTGGTTCGATTTGAAAATTTCTTTCAGTGTTAGATAGCCCATTTATCGAGGAAGGCTATAGGCTACTTTTTATCGGTGCGGGAAGTAGTTCCCACGGTATGCGGGTGAAACCGCTGTCAGAAGCTAGTATTTTATAAAGACCATAGTATCTCTGAATTATAGAGCTTTTATTATTATAAATAAATGCGCTTGATTTCCTTAAAACACAATGCATTCTAAAACACTCATCATCATAACCATAAATTGATTGCTCCAACAACAGTTTAGCTTACATTAAAACTTGGGCTACAGTTTAACGCGCTTGCTCCCCCTCTCAGGGGAATACAGGGACATTTGCATGAGAACTCTCCGCCGGGGGACTTGTCATAACGCCCAGATTATCTGCCTTTATAAGTGTTACGTGTTTGCGCTGAAATATTGTTGACAAGGGGACGATAGAAAGATGCATAAAAACACAAATAATACGATTTCTGTAAACACTGAATGAATAACTTTTGGGTCCATTGCTTCAGAAATCGTTGTTTAGAGCGATGTACCTAAATGTTATTTAAAAGTTAGTGTTTTGAAAATTACAATTTATTATATTAATTTATTTTATTGTACCTAAAAAGTTTTGTATAGCGGGTACAGATCACGTCGAAAATACCCGAGAACCGCGAATGTGTTTGCTTTCTCGCCTTTTTTCACTCACCTATTTTGCTTAGTTTGCTTCTCGGTTCTCGTACAAAATCTCACCAAGACTTCTCGGTCAGTACAATTAGGTACACCTTCTTATGAAAGTTTGTAAGACACAGTTCTGTTTATATTTTAGTCAGACAGCGTCACAAAGTCATTTGCATGACAACTCACCGCCAAGGGACTTGTTATAACCGAGATTATGGCCCTTATAAGTGTTATGTCTACAACGTTTGTTTTGTGTTAACTGTGTTAGAGTGTTTTGTGTTAACACGTTAGTGATGGCAAGTGTGATAGTGATGTGTTTGTTTTTGTTTCTATAGTAAATATTGATGGTATGAAGTCAACAGTAAAATTATCGTTTTTGATTTTTGTTCATTGATTTATTCTATGTATTGTATATAGATTACATATATTAAAATTATTGTTTTGTTGCTGCTTATATGTTTTTCGGTTTATCAATAAACTCAAAAGCATTCATTGCGAATGTAAAATAGCAAAAACGTTAAAACATGAACCGCATATTCAACTGCACAAACTTTAAGTAAAAACTAGAGAAATACAAACCCCGAGAGTCACAGTTTCTGCCACTCCAACAAACCAGTACTTAAGCAAAATATTTCGCAAATTCCTCTACACAAACAATAAGATTGAGCACAAGAAATCTTTGGCAAAGAAACTTGACCTGAAATCATAAGTGCTTCGTCCGGAATCAATAAAGATAATATTAAAGTAACGCCTGGATACGAAAGGGTTGGACGGACCCTTCTCTAATATTCGCTATTTCAATGCCAAGCGACGGGCTAAGTACAGTCGCCAAAGAAGGTGGGTTGCTAGGGATTAAGAAATGTGTGATTTTTTCGATTTGAACGGTTGTGGGATTCTGTATATTTTGTTTTGTTTATCAATTGAATGAGAAAAATGTTCGGTAGAGAAAAGAGCGAATTATAAAGGTTTCATAAGGATAGTAAAACAAGTTGGAGTCAATTATTTGAGACATTTAGGAACCGACCATATTTATAATATATGTATTGAAGACTTTGAATTTTTCCCAATGGGGCTAAACTAGGGCCAAAGAATGTCGGGGCTGCGGGATTTTTCGAAAGAGTTACCGAGGCACTGGTACATAAAGGGCTTAAGAAATAACATGGTGGGTTTTAGTCAGTAAGAGTCTGACACTCCCTCACGCTGCCGGATCATTTGATGATTTCCCACCAAAAAAAAATACATTGGATTTTCACTGATTCTCATTCCTATCTATTAATTTTTCTGTCTGTACGAGAGTCCAATTTTGAATTGATGAATGAAACTCCGATTGGGGTCGGGCATTTGGTGGTTATGAAGGAAATTGTGGCCACGATTTTCGGGTCATGGTTTTGATTATTTGAAGGTTGGTTTCGAATTTTCTGATTTGAGGAAAAAACATCTTTTTTTTATTTAATTTAATTGAACTTTTATTCTGTTTGAAGTAGTTACATTTAGAGAAGGGATGGCTTTTGCTAAGATAGGATACAGTGAATAAAATGAAAATTTAATTTTCGTGAGAATCAATCTTATTGTTCCTACACCCGTGTCCCGTGAGAATTGTAGATAAAAAAGTCGGGCTAACACTAAAATAAAATTCAAATCAATCCAGTAGTGCCTGAGATTTACAATAGTAGATTTTCTGTCTCAGAACTTACAATCAAAAACTCCAAATCTTAATGTTTGAAACATCAGTAGTGAAGTTAAATATAGAGGCAGCTTCTAAATTAGCTCCTAGAAATAGCGAGCAATCTATTGAAGTCAGAATTTCCCTGAAAATGGCCGTTCATTTAAACACACAGTGCTGAATTACCTGGAATACTGGCTTGTAAACAAACTACTCTAACCTGTCACCCCTATTTGTTAAGCGCGCATGACGTAATGCTAGGGTTGCTAGCTTTTGGTAAAATGCTTTTTGGTGAATTACAACTTCTACTATAGTTTCACACTTACATAGATTATGATAATAACGATTCAAATAAAAGCTAGAAATTCAAGACGTAAAGTTAAAGCAATTTTTATTATAAGAAAATTATAATTTTGTTTCAACTTTTACGTTACCAACGTAGTCATTATCATCAGTCCTTTTACACTGTCAGATTGTGCAAAACAACATAAGACAGGCCTCTTCACATACAGAGAAGGAATGAGCGTTAATTACCACACCACTCAAGGTGGATTAGTGATGTCAGGCCGAACCTAAATAGGACAAAATTGTCCTTGTAAAGCACTGGTACTCAGCTACATCCGGTTAGACTGGAAGCCGACCCCCACATAGTTTGGGAAAAAAGGCTCGGAGGATGATGATACAAAATTGTTTATAACAAAGATAGGTATGACAGAACACAATTTCCTATTCACACATAAAAACAATAATGCCATACGCAATTCTACCTTTATAAATATAATATTACGGTATGCAGGGCGCGTATCCACTTGATAATTCACAAAATTCCGTTCAGTTCATTCCCAATGGGGTAAGGCACTGTTAGAATTGGCAGCTGAAGATTACGTCAATATTACAGAAACATGTACTACTTTTTTCATTTATACCAGTAAATAATAAAAAAATATCGACTACAAAAATAAAGCATTTTTACCTGACATTAAAATTTCAAGTATTGAAGAACACTAAAATGACAAAGATAATTGCCTCTTAATGCCTAAGCCTATTCCGGACACAAGGTTTACACGAACTCTAGAACTCAACGTTTTATTTTTCGACTGTGTTTATTCTTACCACCTAGACCCAAAACAATAATAAATTATATTCCAGAACAACTAAAAAACTGAACCCACAAAATGCTCAACATACCTGCATCATAAATTTTTTCACCGCCTAAAAACCGCTGAAATACGGTACTTCAGCGTACACATTCGTAACAGTAAACAAAGTCGAGCTGTCAACCCTATCAACTGTCAACTTGACTTAAGTGACGTAACCCCGTCAGGGCTGCCACGCAAAGTGGGCCAAGTAATTTGTCTCGGTTTATTTTCTTGCAAAGTCGGAACTTTTTTGTGGGAGTAAAAGAAAGATTTCAGAAAAGAGGTTGGTGTTTAAGGGTTAAATTGGTGGTGAGCATTTTTTTTTTATTTAATGAGACTGATTTTGAAATGTGAATTTTGAGAATTTCCGTATTTGTGGTTTATAAATTCGATACAGTTTTTTTTTTTATATGCCATGTACTGACTGACGTTTAGGACCATTTTTATAAAGAAGGAGATATAACACTACCTCTAGAAAAATGTTAAAGTTAAAAATAAAAAATAATAATTTTGCAATATTTAACATCAAAACTTATAGAGAATCTTTCAAGTAACACCACAGATGTGTAGTATCGCAAATTAAGCCAAAGTTCCTAATCGCCAAGTGTGCCGAGCACTAAATTCTTGGCGCAAACTTGGCCTGCTTGCAGTACGAAACGAATTGAATGAAATTAACTCTAGTGCATACTTTACTAGTGAATTAAGTTACTATAAATTGTAATTTTGCAACTTCTGTGATGTGAGGTCCTTAATGAGCCCTAACTAGTGAAAGACATGTTATTAAGTAATAGAATAACGGAGAAATTTCCCTTTAATTAAAGAGTTGTTGATCAAGTCATTTGTACCTACACAAGTTAAATAACACTTCTAACATTACATACATCGATAAAAAATATTAGGGGTTAAAGTATGAAATTGCCGTTTTATTCTAGTAGGTTTTTGAATTGCCATAGAGTCTTCATGGTTTGAGGTTTTCGAATGAAACTTTTTTCACGTGGTTTCTGTGATGTTCTTCTTTTAAAAAATGTGAAACATTTGATTATCGATGTTCAATTGTTTTTGTTATTCAACTTAAACAAGAAAGATGGACACTGCGAAAATTTGAGTAATTTTTGAATATGAGTTCCGACGCGGAAGTAAACGGCAGAAACAGCCCGCAATATCAATGCTGCATTTGAAGAGGTGTCTGCTAATGAACGCACCGTGCGATTTTGGATTAAACGCTTTCGTGGTGGAAACTTCGACTTGAAGAACGAGCCATGAAAAAGACCGCCTGACAGGTGATTAACGAGAAATTAAGAGAGACGGCGAACGCCGATCCTAGTTAAACTACCCAGATACCCAGCCGAAGACGAATAATGTTGAAAAAATTAGCAGTAAAACAGCCACGACTCATGAATCGACCTTCACCGTTATTGCTCCATGACAACGCGAGGCCTCATACAGCAAAAGAAACCGTTTTAACTCTTCAGGAACTGCAGTTGGAAACTATTCGTCTTCCTCCATATTCGCCAGACCTTGCTCTAACGGACGACCATTTTTTTTTGTGATTTGGACAATTATCTGCGTCACAAGAAGTTTCTTCCCAGGAGGCAGAACAAAATTCTTTCACACAGTTTGTGCAGTCTAGATCCTCAGAGTTCTATCGTAACGGCATAAATGACCTTCTTATTAGATGGCCGCAATGTATAGATAATAATGGCAACTATTTTGATTAAATAAGTTTGTTAAAAATTAAAAAAAATTACAATTTAGATTTTCAGTACAAATCGGCAATTTCATACTTTAACCCCTATTATTAATTTAAACTTGGGCAACTCAATGATAGTTACTGTGATTTTCTACAGAAAATATACTTATGTCTTTCTGACCCAGAGCCTCGTTCAACACACACAGTTCAAAAATTCTCCTCATTTGGGACTGTCATCTTAAGTTGATAACTGATACTGCAATCATGAATTAAGAAATATATCCCATTGTTGTCCTTTTAATTTCTTCTGAAACAACATCGAGAGTACCAAGTTTTATCTAATAGATAACGTTTTCTACGACAAGTTGTAAGTGATGTTACAAGAGAACTACAAACTAGGCTTGTTATCTCAAGGAGAGGAAAGTTGTTCGATACAATATCTATGTCTAGTCTGCATGAAAGAAAGAAGTTTTATTGTCTTATGGCTATTGTTTATCGGTGGCCAAGAATCATCATCCTCCTGCCCTTATCCCAATTTTATTTGGGGTCGGCGCAGCATGTTTTCTTCTTCCATACGCTTCTATCTGCCGTCATCTCACAAGTAACATTCTTTCTTACCATATCTACTTTCACACAATCCATCCATCGTTTCTTTGGTCTTCCTCTTCCACTATATCCGTCCACGTTCATACTCGGTGGCCAAGAATATGTGTACTTAATTGGTTTATATATTACCCACATCTGAACATATTTAACTTACCTTAGTCGTAATGGGATCCAGTCATTTTGAAGGTATGTAATGAGGTACTTACCACAGTATTGAAATGGTTAGGCGTGTCCTAAATTCTTACAAAACTTGGGATAGAATAGAAGTCAAGTTCATGCAATATTTTGTTTTATTTATATTTCAAAACTTGTTTAGGATTCTGGATAAACACAACCTAAACCTTTGCTCATCTGAAATATCACAAAAAATCTTTCACTAATATAATGCTCACTACTGAATGGCGCCTTTAAACTGCAAGGGACTCAGCATTACATCGACGGTAAAAAGGCAAAAGGGGTCAAGCGCCACATTTTGCGATTTTAACTTTTTTATTGACCCCAACTCCACTATTTTTTCTCTTTCGAATGGTCGTAATATCGTTTTCCTAGCATGAAAAAAAGTCACTTGTACCAAAGAATTATTTGTACTGAAGTGCCAAATCGATACTTGCCAAAAGTGCTCAAGCGACACCAACTTTACCTTGCTTGGTTGAAGGACCATTTTGTGTATTACGGTTTTGTATCGCCTTGTCATTTGGCATAATTTTAAAAACAATATTAGAAGTAAATATGTCGTTTGTATCCATTTTTCTTTTATTTGTTTAATAGCTATAACGTCGCTTACACCAATAGCAAAAATGGTCAACTAAACATAATTGACGCTTGGCCCCTTTCTTAAATAATGTTATTTTCATTACGTTGCATTTGATCCACTCAGCGCGCGCCAGCGCCTGGAGCTTAGGCCAAAATCTAAATATTCCAACATTAAATATTGGTGCTTGACCCCTCGCGAAAACGATAAACATGATTAAAACCTGGGGTCAAGCGACATCTATCTTTGAAACTATTGATCTCAGGCTTATTTTGATGTAAAATTATTAAAGAACATTGTATTTTAGTAAACTTTTCTGAAGATTATGATGTGATTCAATAAAGCAATAATGAGATATTATTTTTTAAAACTTTCTTTTTACTCTCCTGAACAATATGATCTGTGGTGCTTGACCCCTTTTGCCTTTTACCCGTCGACATGCTCTCAGCATAAGAGAAAGTTCAGAATGCAAACGGTCACCAAACACCAGAAACTTTGCAACTACAATTAAAACTTTGTTCGTTCAGAAGTCCACAGTCGGCAACTGTGGCTGATGATAATGCTAACTATACAATTAGATTGGACACAACTATGTGAGGAAACACTTTTAATCTAGGAATGTGACTTTAAAGTGCAGTAGATATAGAAATATTGAGCTTCCTCTCTCTCTGGTTGTATCGGATTGCTATTCCATCGGACCATGACAGTAAGAAAATAGAGAGTAGAGAGTGCATTTGTGATTTCAAGTACAGACATTTGTGCACTATAGAGAGTCCTGTGCAGTTAGCTGATCCTCCGAAAATAGTCAGGTGTGGCCGATAATAAGAAACTGTTATCAACTGTTATTAATTTGTAAAAACCTTACCAGTGCTCTAAAATCTTCTGATAAAAATGAATACGAATATTTTATCCATAAGGTCAACAAACCCGTCTTATTTTTCCGTCTTTTACCTCCGAAATACATATTAAGAAAGAGGCAAAGGAAAAAGGTGTTTGTCCACCCCCGCTTTGAAAGTGGACGAAGCAAAAAGTATGTCAATATGGTGGCAGATGGTCCTGACCTTTCTCATCTAGTTTTATTATGTTTACTGTATAGTCCCATCTTCAATATTAAGTTTAATACAAAAGTTCCTTCTGTTGACTTCCTTAAGCATTACTTTATAGTTTTGGAATGATGGCAAGTTTGATGTAGTCTATCATCTTTTAGCATCGGTTACTGCGTAGCGTATTGCATTTTTGATTCCTACACGAGACTACACAATTATTCCCGGTCTAAGAGTTCTATGTATGTTTGAGAGTTACAAACCCATGGCCCATACAGTACCTAGTTATACCTAGGGAAACGCTTAAAAACAGAGTTCTAATCTCAGTATCTACTCCGTACACTGTTTCTCTTTATGAAGCCGTAGCAAAAACTAGCAAAACATAAAAATCCTCTAACCACACTCATTGCATTTGTCGCTTCGCGTGCGTTTCGAAACCATTCAGGGCTCGGCCCATTTACGTAATTGCCGTCCGGCGTATACCATTCAATACGGTTTTTACCCGATACGGGAACGGAACGGACGGTGCTGTGTTTGAAATGCGGAATCGTTTAGTCGGTTGGTTTTTCAAAGAGAAGTTTTAGCTAGCTTGAAGCTGAAAAGTTGCATGTTTTTACATACGAGTGGACTCCTATTGACAAACTCTTGAATCAGCTTTTGGACTCTGGTTGACAACATCGTTTAGAAAATAGTTTTATCACTATTGCACTATCCTAAGCTTCCCATCATCAGGCTGTTTTATTATTCCAACCAGTGCCGGTCACAGACCTGTTCTTATACAGAGAAGAAATGAGTGTCAATCAGTACTCTTGCTTAAGACAGATTGGATATTTTAGCGTTTTAAAGGACTTAAGTACGGGTTTCTTTAGGATGTTTAACTCATTTCTCAAACTGACGAGGAATCACAACTCAACATGAAAACATTATAACTTAGGCGCGTAATAAATATTTTTTGTAGTCACACATATTTATTGAAATCCAATCAAAACTTTTGGGGATCCCAAAACTTGTTTGGAGTAAAATTCGCGCGTTCGAAGTTGGGCGCCAATCGGAACCGTTTTTCATTCAATCTGAAAAATGTCAGCGGCATCCTCCGATCCCTTTTAGAACTGAGATTGATAAAAAATATGAAACAGCCTGATTGAAACTTTGATTGAAAAAACTGAAATTGGTGTTTTGAAATTAAGAAGATGTTCTTTTTGATCTCTCAAGAATTGAAGGTTTTATTATTGCTCTTTGTATTTTTCATTAACATTTAATCATCTGCATTGCTTTTTTCTCTATCTTGAGGTCGGCTATCAGTCTTAACCTGACGCAGCTAATGGTGAATATGAGCTCAATGCATTCACCACTTAATTAAGGTATTTCAATTCCAAAGCATCACAATACCCACCCAGTATAACCTAGCGCGTAAAGATCTATTCATAAAGCGCACTCCAGCCAATCCACATGTCATCCACATACATAGATCCATTATAAGATACGAGATTGCAATACACGCACACACTGACCGCTATTATGACGTAATACCACGGAGTAAGGAAAATGGAGATGCCATAATGCAGGTAGGCCAGGCGCCTTCTTTTAGGTCAAATACGTACGGTGGGCATGACCAAAGTAGCAATACCAACGAGTGAACCTACGAGGCGTTCGGGTTCTTTGAGATATCTGTCAACGGTTTTTGGTATTACAACAAATGATCGGGTCAAAAGAAGGCGTAGATAGTAACGTTCATCGTCTCCCGCACACCCGCATTTTGGCGCAACATTCTTAGGAGATATTCCGTTATGGAATCTCCGCTGCTCGTTTTGTTCTCCATGTAACGTAGTACACTAGCGGACACGAGAAATGGCACACCATTAAATTGATCGTAAAATGTTTTAGCTTGTTAATGTAATGGGGACTGATGGCTTTAAATGGAAGCATTAAGGTAGTCAAGTAGACGGTAATTGGTTGTAGTTTAATGTTTTAATGAATGTTGACTGAAAGTTGTTTTTGATTACAGAGTTGCTTTTATGTACTATATGTAGAAGTGAAGAGTTTGTTTGTTTATTGCGACGCAAATATTTCAATAACTAATGCACTGATAGAGGGTAGATATCTGTTCTAATATAGAGGTAATAAAGAGAAACTACTCAACAGATTTACAAAATTCTTTCACTGTTGGAAAGCTGAATTTTTCCTGAGTTCTCTAGGTTATATTTTATCGCCGTACGGGAAATAGTTTCTACGGGACATGGGTACAACCACGGGCACACCTAGTTGAATCTAATTTAACCCAATCCTGCCATCCTAAATGGAATCGTAAATACATTTAAATGAATTAACATGTCACGTTCCTGATTCCTAGATCTCAATTCCGGGTGGCTAGATATGTATATCCCATTACTTACAGGAGGGTGACCCCGGTTAGGTTCTTATACGCCCGGGTTTCAGCCTGATTATATCCGGGATTAACCCGGGTAGGTTATTTACCTTAATATTTTTTTGTGCCTACGTTGGTAATTTTTGAAATGTTTTTTTTTTATTTGACCGCAGATTTTGTGTTTGGAATTGTCAAAAATATAATCAGGTTTTTGGAGAATTTCATGATGGTTAAGTTTCCTTGGAGAGAAACTGAGAGACCCCAAGTAAAAAATAGTCAAAATTTAATTACACACAAAAAATCGTGATAAATAAACCAACTGTTCAGAGTTGCAATTTTATATCTCTCTGCTTTAAATAACACAAAATAAAATTCTATTTCTATTGCAGAGGTATTGTTTACAAATTTAAAAAGTCCAGGCAAAGTCTGTCTGTCTATCCCTTATCTCATATTATGCAAGTAACAAATGGACCCGATCTGGCGTTCTGCCAACACCTTGATAATTCCGGCTTCGAACCCACTGTTTGTGACAAGAATTCTTACAAGGCAATCTGACTTGAAAACTGCACTGTGTACATTTTAATGAAAAATAATTTATTTTATTTATTTAATTTGTATAAAACAAATAAATTTTTATTTAAAGTTTTTTCCGGAAGTACAGAAAAATAAGCGAACCAATACAAATTAAAATTACAATCTATTATTTATACTATTTTAAAACTGTATCGATCTTTAGCTCAAGTCTACCAAACTAATTAATATAACCCACTAAATAACTAACCTTCCTTTTTATTCAGTAAATTAGGATTTATATTACCTACATTGATTTTCCCAATACTTGAGCCTTTAACAAACTCGATTCACAGTTCTTTCACGAACAAGGAAAAATATAAAGAACGGTAAATAGCTGAACTTAGAAAAGTTTGTTATCAACCAATGAGAAGCCTTCATTGTAATCAAGCACAACGCGGCAAGCTGGCGTCATTTTATTTGCACTCAGTTGTAATGAGGGGGCGCCTTCATCTTGTTTCTTTTTTACCCACGACGGAACGGAGCAGGTATATGCGTTTAGGGTGAGAGATGTGCGTTTGTGTGTTTGTGTGTGCGTTTGTGCAAAGTAATGTTCCCTCCTATCTTCTAAACTAATGATCTGATTTTGATGCGGTTTTCAATAACGTATTTGTGTTGGATGAGTTCATGTTCATAGATAGGTGTCATGACTGTAACACACTAGAGGGCGCCACAATATTAGGGCAAAACAGCAAAGTAATGTTCCCTCCTATCTTCTAAACTAATGATCTGATTTTGATGCGGTTTTCAATAACGTATTTGTGTTGGATGAGTTCATGTTCTTAGACAGGTGTCATGACTGTAACTCACTAGAGGGCGCCACAATATAAGAGCAAAACAGCAAAGTAATGTTCCCACCTACCTTCTAAACTAATGATCTGATTTTGAGACAGTTTTCAATAACGGATTTGTGTTCCATGAGTTCATGTTCTTAAACAGGTGTCATGGCTGTAGCTCACTAGGGGGCGCCACAATTTTAGTGCAAAACAGTAATGTTCCCACCTACCTTCTAAACTAATGATCCGATTTTGATGCGGTTTTCAATAACGGTTTTGTGTTCGATGAGTTCATGTTCTTAGATAGGTGTCATGGCTATAACTCACTAGGGGGCGCCACAATATTAGTGCCAAACAATGTTGCAATATAATCAAAACTTCTGATTACAATTCTGTTTTCATCAGCAATGTGTACGTGCTTAATGCATGTTCCCAAATAATAAAAATTACGCCAGTAACTCACTAGCGGGCGCTACAATATAAGTGCAAAATAATATTGCAATAACATATTATATAGACTATAATTCGTATATGCTCTCTAAAAAGTCTGAAATAAAATTAAACAAAATTAAAAATTTTGAAAAACCCCCGACGGTAAAAATCTTATTGAAAAATAATAAAATAACTCAAAACCCCCGACTTAACCCAATTATATAGGAATAACCGTCGGGGGCTGCCTTTTCTATATGAAAATTCAATAATTAATTTAGTGTATTTTATGTCATCGTTAAACATCTACAATTCTTCAATTTGTATTCACGACACTAGGAATCCTTTAGCTGGTTTAATGGCAGTCCCTGACGGATATTCCTATATAATTGGGTTAAGTCGGGGGTTTTGAGTTATTTTATTATTTTTCAATAAGATTTTTACCGTCGGGGGTTTTTCAAAATTTTTTTATTAAAAATATTAGCGGATTTTGTATTAAATGTAAAATTTTTCGACTTGGACTATTTTTGTGTGAGCACCAATTTTTTTTTCACCTAAGCTGTTCCAATTTCGCCAGTTATCGGCATTTTACACATTAATAAGAAAGTGCTAAAACATATATTTTTTTATTTCATACCACTGCCTTTTGAGGAATACTTTGTCTTTTAAAAAAGATTTTTCAAAACAGTCACATAGATATTTTTCCTAAAAAAGTAACTATGCTAAAGGATTTTTATTCGGGCAATAAACAGTCCCCTGCCTGTAATTGGTTTCTCAGAAAATCACCGTTCCGTTTATACAAACTAATGTCTCCAAGATAATTACAGTAATACATTGTACAAAGTAACCAACAGCTTTACAGTTTTCCCGGAAAACTAATAATAATACACTAGGTGGGCGGTGCCGCGGGCTCGGCTAGAGAAACAAACGCGACTGCGTGGCGTCTTTTTATTGCACGGAATTGTAATGAGGGCGGAATCTATACGAACTTAAGAGTGCATTATTGTGATTACTTTTCTTGTGCCTCTAGTGTAATGCTTAAGAGCCTCGACCAACACCTCATGAGGCTCTCTTTGGACGGCTGGATCAAGGGACTGATTCAGAAGGCAGTACTCCTTGATATGGCGCTTATTGTGAGGAGGTTTCTGTATCTGGGACCCTAGCCACTGGTCCCTTGGACTCTGTGCCCGATACTGATGGCCACATTTTAAATATTTATTTTAAATATTTGTTGTACTTTTTTTTGTATTTAATATTTGAACACATGTTCTAAAAGTAAATAAATACACTAGGTGCCGCGGGCTCGGCTAGAGAAACAAACGCGACTGCGTGGCGTCTTTTTATTGCACGGAATTGTAATGAGGGCGGAATCTATACGGACTTAAGAGTGCATTATTGTGATTACTTTTCTTGTGCCTCTAGTGTAATGGCTGTGTTTTGTTTTGTTTACTGAGAACAAAGGGTATTGTGGGTTGATGAAGTTTCTAGTACCTGTTGTGTAGTATGTAGGTAACTAATCATTTATTAGGTACGATTGATGATTCTGTTACAGACTTCAGCAGGTAGTATATTTACCTTGGAATTATGGCCATTTACGTTTAGTTACGTGTTAATTTAAACAAAAAGTAAGAAATCAACATTTTGGTAGATTACAGAAAAATGCTATATGTGTAAATTGTTTGCTAAGTAAAGTAGCTTCAATTCCATTAGGTAAATAAACAAGCATGGCCTTTTCAGTCAAATCCATTATTGTTGCACATACCAAAACTTGCACACGTACAAAAATAATAAAATAACATCTTCAACACACAAACACTCACAAAACACCTCAATTACGAGTCAGACATTCTCAAAAAAGTGTACCGTTAACCCCAAACACCAGGTCACAACATCATTGTGAACATTTACGCGTGTACCCTACAAGGTCACACCACTAATTGGATAACTTCGAGGCGCGGCAACATACAAACAATTTAATATCAACCATGTGTTTGTTCGTTTTTTGTTTCCACGCTGTGATTTTAAGGGTGCTTCTACACGGTGCATACAGCAGAGCACGCGAGTAGCTTTTTTTTCAAAAATCATCAAATGACCCCTCCCGCTGTGGGTTAGCAGCGGTGAGGGAGTGTCAGACTCTTATTGACTAAAAACCGTCATGTTCCGTCGTAGGCCTTTTATGTACCAGAGCCGCGGTAACTCTTTCAAACAATCCCGCAGCAAAAAAGGCGAGTAGCATGCACGAGTCGCTGAATCCGCACGTTTTTAAAATGCATGTAACCTGCGCATGTGCCTCAATATGAGCAAGCTACTTGTACCGTGTAGACGCACCCTAATGAAAAAATTACGAGTCAAAATAACGGCATGTATTTTGATTCTGTGTACAGGTTGTTGTTTGAACATCTTTGGCAGTCGTTACGGGTATTCAGAAGCCAGAAAGTGTGACAACCAGTCTTGCTTAGGGGTATTGGGTTGCCCGGGTAACTGGGTTGAGGTGATCAGATAGGCAGTCGCTCCTTGTAAAACACTGGTACTCAGATGCATCTGGTTAGACTGGATGCCGACCCCGACATAGATGAGAAAAGGTTAGGCTGGTGATAATGATGAAAGCTAATGCATGCAATCGGTCGATATTTGAAAGTGCACGTGAAGCTTCGATTCAAAACGGTTTCATGTAAAAATACATACAGACCAGTAGTGCAGCTGCGGCCTATTTAATGATTTAACGTGCGGTTGGCAGTTGCAGTCGGCAGCTAACATTCAAAACGTACCTACCTTAATGAAAATATTAAGAGTCAAAACAACAGCCTGTATTTTGATTTCGTTTACAGGCTGTTGTTTTAGTGATTGATGGCTCTCGATACGGTAAAGCGGAATGTTACGTTTTTTTGTTAATTCGTATTGCTACCGTGATATTTGATTAATTGTCCTTATTTTTCTGGAATACAAAGTATTCCTTATTATTATTAACTGTGAACTGTGTGTTACTCTCGAGTATGAGAGTGTGGGTTCGATTCCAGGTCAGGCAAGTACCAATGCAACTTTTCTAATGTTGTATGTACTTTCTAAGTAATCTTAGACATCAATGGCTCATAAAAAGGTGAAGGAAAACATCTTGAGGAAACCTGGACTATAAACTCTGAAGTCACCAACCCGCACTGAGCAAGCGTGGTGATTAATGCTCAACCCTTCTCGGTGTGAGAGGAGGCCTGAGCCCAGCAGTGGGACGATAAAAAGGCTGTAACAGTATTAACTGTGAAAGCGACTTATGTATGATGTAGATAGATATAATAGATTTTACATTGTAAATTACTTTACCAACAAAAACTTTGAACATAGTTTTATTGCACAAATGGTTGTTCAAGAAATTGATGCTTTACGATGTATCGATTTGTTGCATTATTTATTTATTTGCTTACACGTGTTGTTTAAAGTTTCAAACTAGTCTGTTTATTGTTTAAAGTCGCCCTTTGAAAAAGTCTAGTCAATCATTGAGGCATATTTTTTGAAATCCCAAACAATTAAATCAATTGTTATGATTCAGTTTCTGGAGCTTTAACCGACCCCAAAAAAGACGTAGTAGTGATAAGCTTAAAATAAATAGTAAAAACAAGACTTTTAATATTTTGAATCCATGGTAAATAAAGTGTAGTATTTTTTTTATTCTTTCAGGCACTGTCGAATACAGACTCCTGAAAATAGTATTTTTTTTATTTTTTATTCCGCTATGTGGATCGTTGATTGAAACTGTCGACACGACAGCGCTGAAGCGCTGTGTAACACATTTTTCCTGCAAAAGATTAGAGAATGGGATGAACTGAAATAATAGCGCTTTATTCGCTTTTAGGTTTTTTATTCTTGTTGGACTAGCGTTTCATGTTGGACAATGGCAGGATCTGTACTTGTTATGTAGATGTGAATTTGTTGGAGGGTTATAATTTTACGATAAAAACGAGCTAGATTTGGGACTACCTTAATAAGATAATATAGCAATGGGACCCTACAACATAAATGACTCCAGAAGAAACGTGTTAGGGTTTAAGTCAGTGAGACTTTATAGTAATGGGACCCTGGAACATACATGACTCCAGAAGGAACGTGGTAGGTTTTTAGTCAGTGAGACTCTGACCCTCTCTTTTGCTACATTCTCAGCTTTCATTGGGTGAATATATCCAGTCTGACAAAAATGTGATACTAAAATATTATCTCTTGAGCGTACCTACACTTATATTTTGAACCCATTTAGTACTCTTAGTATTTAGTACTCTTACGTTAGTTCCAGATCTGACCCAATTAAAATTCTTGTAACAATATGCATACCCCTAGCTGCCTGTAAAATTGTTAATTAAAATACACAATGCTATGTAAGACCAAGTACCAAGAAATTAACGCTACGGTGTATCGTGTTATCCGTGGTAACTGCGTTGAGGAGGTCAGATAGACTGTCACTCCTTGTAAAGCGCTGGTACTCAGCTGCATCCGGTTAGACTGGAAGCTGACCCCAACATAATTGGGAAAAGGCTAGGCAGATGACAATGGCCATGTAAAACACACACACACACACATAAATAATTGATGTGTTTATATATAAGCGAGGTCGATGCATTGAATCAAAATCAATATAGACAAAATCGATCATTACAGTAGTTTACAGTGGTAGTTAGTACGATTTAATGTGCTGGACAGTTTTATGTGACAATGATTTTGTAAACAAATCTTCACTATTATTTAGTTAACGGACATAAAAAGTAAATGATTGAGAAAATTACATAAAAAGATTATAGTAAAGAGTAGCCCTATTTATTTTCCTATTGTGCCTAAAGCGGTACATTGAAAAGATTCGTTATAATGAGCTTAGGATATATTGACGACATACTCATATTTTCATTTTCATATTTACTGCATTAAATATATATGAATTGTGATTTGGTCGTTGTGTCTCCGAAGTTATTTTGTAGGTTTCATTAAGGAGAAAATAATAGGATTGGACCGGATAACCTGCGGTTTAATGAATTGTTTTCCTTCGTACATCTAGCATAATCTGTTTCGTATCGATTGTAAGCTGCATACAATTCGTGCGTTCCATCGATTTTGTGTTGTTAGTGAAGGTAATCGACGTTCGTAGTTCGGGGCTGTTTGTTTTGTTTAAGATACTTTTGTTGATATTTTGGCGTATTGACAGTTAAAATTTTAAGTTTCAATGAAATTAAGAAGCAGCTAAATTCATAATTAGCTTCTAGCGGCTTTATCCACATCCCGTGGGAACCACTTAACATAAGTACCTGGATGGAAGTATATAGGGTATATACTTCCATCCCTCGATAAATGGTCTATCTTGGACTGAAAAAGAATTTTTCAAACCGATTTAGACAACTCTACAACTCTTCAGCTTCATGAATAATTAAAATAGCTTGTTGAACTACCACTATACTTAAAAAGTGACAGTAAATCTGAAAAACAGCTCTCTTCACAATTTTTCATTCCACATCCCAAGCAAGCACCAAACCTCAAAACTCTTGCACAAAAATACCAACATTATCCCCTCCACACTTAACCAAGAGGCGACAGCCTGAACTGGGAATAAACTCAATAATTTCGACTTAACAGCAGTTTATATTGCATAACTTTATTATATTTTCCTTCACTTAAAAATCAACCTTATAACTAAGACAATAAGGTACATTTTCCTTTGTCGTGATTCATGTAGGTAGTTTGATGTGACAGAGAGCTCTTATCGCAATGACTCTCAAAGCTCCGTTGTTACACCAACGAATGTAGGTACTCGTAGTTACATCTCATTTAGAGGGGTCCTTACAACACAATTGATGTTCAACTTTTTTTGTTTTCGCACTCCGTCTTTGTAGAATGTGTTTTGTTTTTGGGTGCTGATGAAAAGTGCAGCTGGAGCCACTTGCGTCCTATAAAAGTTAAATTCTGTACATCTTTGCACAAAAATGTTTTTGTGACTATCTCTTTTGAAGGTTTCCAATATCTCTTAAAAGCTTTACAATCAATCTGTAGTTCAAACAGTATCATGCTAACTAATAAGTATTAGCCTGAATGTAACTCAGTTTGTCTGCCCCGCTTTCACTATAAAACTACGGAACCAATTTTAATGTGTGGTACACAGATAGTACATATTCTGAGAAAGGTGACAGGCTACTTTTTACCCGGTTGAGGGTAATGATTCTTCCAGTACGTGCAAGGAACAACCAGTATATCATAAACTTCAAAAATAATTCTTACCTCTTCAATTTCCACTTTACCTCAGTCACAAAACAGCACAAAACTATAAGCCAGTAGACTGTAAATTATCCTAGCAAATGTGCAAACAACGTGTGAAAATGCAAACACGGCACTTGCATGACACTTGATTTGTGAGTCGTGTAAGCTAAATTATTCCGAAACATTACATACTAGGTATTTCTCATAGAGAGAATAACTTTATACACCCATTATAAAACATGTCCTATAGTTTTTTCCTTAGAGTTCCAAACACTATTTTGTGAACTGCATCAGTAATTAAAAGACAGTATCAAAATATCTATGCATATAAGAAAAGGCAGGCAGGCAGTCGCTTCTTGTAAAGCCCTGGTACTCAGCTGAATCCGGTTAGACTGGAAGCCGACCTCAACATTGGGAAAAGGCTAAGGAGATGATAGTGATAGGAAAAGTCAGGTGCCATGATGCTTGCTTAAACTTCATGCAAATTTTGCTTACCTATAAACTTTCTGACAGTTATTTTTTCTATATTTACAAATAAAAACACAGAATTGAAACGCTTGTAAACAAATTCATTAGATTTATTAAGTCAATACTTAGATTTTCATTAAGGTTCATCTAATAAATATAATCTTTTTACAATGGAGAGAGAAACCAAATGGTTTCAAAATATATTTATCCCTTTTATCGGATAATGCTTCAAAGGGCTTTGTAATAGACAGCCTTTTTGACTGCGACTTGATTGAGTAAAGGCTAGACTAGTCATCTTTAATTTTAAGTACTTCAAAGATTTATTATTTACAAGATCGTATTAATTTGGAAGGATTTTAAGATGTAAATATTTCAAGATTAAAATGAATATAAAATGAATAACTTGGTGTAAAAATATTTTTGTTTAATTTATAATTAACTACAAACTGACAATAATAACATATGGAACCACAATTTTCAAATTACAGGTCAAGAGTGATCTTCAATTAAATAAGTTCAATTATAGTGTTAAATAATTTGTTATAATTGAATAATAAAATTGTTGTCGTTGATTTTAACAACGAGGAAGGCAATAACTGTTAAGTTTCGTGTTTTTGAAATAAAATTAAAAAAATATCGATAAAGTAACCTACTGACCTAATTAGAATAGAATTAGTGTTGTAAATTATATTAAAAAAGCAATTAAATTCGTCAATTTAATATAAAGTCTGTGATTGAGTTCTATTAACCCCTAAAGTGATAAGGCCTAAGTGTTGGGGGCTCCTAAAGTGTTAGGTGCTTCTAAAATATTGGGGGCCTAAAGTGTTGGGGACCACGTTGGGGACAACTAAAGTGAAGAGTGGAATTTGGAACGAAAAGGCGGTTAATAAGCATCAAAATGGCGTTCGCGGCAGCTCGCATGATCCTCAAGGACAAGAGGCGAAAGGCATCCAAAGAAGACTTCAGGGATCCCAGAAACAGAAGCAAGGTATTATACTCTAATTAAAATAACTATTTTCAATAACAAACAAAAAAAATGAATTTTTAATTAAAAAATTCTAGGACTCCATTTTCTAAATTGACTTTCGTTGACAGTCAAATAGGGGACCACAACTCCTAGAGTGACTTCCTACTAAAGTCAGAATAACAAAACAATTGCAAAAGTACCATTCCCTGGTGCTAACGTCAGCTGATTTATTACCTAATTAGTAAGCAGCAGGTGCGTTTGCTAGCGGTTTAGCCAATCAGGTGACAGGTAAATAATTAATTGCCTAGACTACTGGAAATTGTACCTACAATTGGAATGCACTTGAGATTTACGAGATTTGCGCAACAAATTAGTTCGGGTGAGTGAAATGGGGAATTAGAGGTGAATTTTGTATTTGTATTTTAGATTTTGAATTTGTATTCGTGAATGATGAATATTTTGACAGATATTATATTTTGACATTTAACATTTTCATAGACACGTTCTGTGCAGTTTGATGTTTAAATATTTTTTGACAAAAAAAAAACAAAAATATGCTTTTATAAATTGAATCTTTTACATAAATAATAACCAAAAGGCTTCAATACATACATAAATGGTTAGTTAGCTTCATTGAAAAATAAACGTGAAAAGTAACCGTACGCCGTGATATATAATTTCAGATCGGTTCATTAGTACGGTTCGTTCGGAAATTGCTCATTAAGCCACGTCGAACTTCATGGATAAATAGGATGGCGGTTACACCGTATTGAAAAAGTTTTATGAGAAAAAAATATGATGAATTTTTAATGATTGAAATTTCTTTAGTGTGATAATAATATTATAGCGAAACGTGGTTCGCCAAACACAGATATAAAGAAAATGCTTGTTTTGAGTTAGATTGTTTATATTTTACTCTTGATAAGTGACCAAAAGATTTTAATTACCTATCAGAAGACGTAAGTCAATCAGTACCCAAAATACATTATCCTCCTTTGCGGCGCGCAGTCGGGTAAAAAATACAGGTACCTATAAAGTTACAGTACGGTGTGACAAACAGCCAAGTGGTGCTAACTCGCTTGTTCCCAATCTCAGCGCGGAATAGGAAATCATTATAAACTTTAATGAGTTTTCACCTTTAATGGTTTTGTAACCAAAACTCGGTTATAGAGGCCTTTCTTCAGAGAGTTCTGATGTTTTTTTTTGTTGAAGATGTATTTTGATAGCCTAGAAGAATAAAGTGTTGTTTCTGCTTGGTTTGTAGAGGTCATAACGCAAATTGACTAGCAACTAAACATGTAACAAAGAGCACGTTCGAAATAAATTAATATAAGTGTGCAACTAATGTGCTGTAAAACTTCAGAAAATGACAAAATTATCCCCCAGTAATTTGCTTATAAAAGTAGCTTATGTGATTGTTTTTGAGTAAAAGGGTAACAAACATTCACACAAAAACTTAAACATTAACAATATTGTAAACTTAACAGTGATTGTACACCCACTATTATTCACTCCTGATAACAAAGGACCCTTTACCCAAACGCCGTCTATCTCAATTTCCATTCAAATCACTAGTTCAGTGAGAATGAATACATTTTGCGAGACTTAAAGCCTTCTGGGAGTCGAAAAGTCCACCGGATGAATCGCAATTGGTCCGGATAAACCGGCTGGACCGGCCAGCCCGGGTATTGATTGCGGCCGGGGGGAGAGATACTTTAAAAGTTTTGCAAAGTTCACGTATATGGAGCCTTTATATGTTTTAGGTTCTATTTTGTTGTACCTTCGGAGTTTTAAAGAATACTTAGTCTGGATTTTAAGGTCGTTCGAGAGAGTTTCGGTAACCTCGGAAACTCAATTCGAAAAGAAAGTGTCGGGTTTTATCACTAGTCTGCCACATTACCAGGTCTGCTTGTAAAGTGATGATCAATGATCGAATTATTATAAAACGTGACAATTCATTTAAATTCATACTTTTTGCCACTCCGCTTTTGATAGTGTCAATGTTCGAATCCAAGATGTTTTCTGATGATGATGATCATTTACTTATATTGTTTTTCTTATATTGGTTGGCTATATAGAAAATAATTTTATTAGTCTTTTGACTATTATTTTCAGTCATTGTCCTTACCTACCTACCTATTGAGGTATAATCTCCTTTCATAATT
This sequence comes from Helicoverpa armigera, assembly GCF_030705265.1. NCBI lineage: Eukaryota > Metazoa > Arthropoda > Insecta > Lepidoptera > Noctuidae > Helicoverpa > Helicoverpa armigera. The sequence goes on along the minus strand of NC_087127.1, from coordinate 2,319,319 downwards.
ATTATTCTTTTTCATAGCTATTACTCAATTTGAGGTATTTCTAAGCCGCTTTCTTCAATATTTTTACTTATAGCTTTTTTGGAAATTGAACATCTTAAGTCCATGCCAAGTTTGTGCTTTTCTATCCTCATAGCAATTTCCTCTATAGCTTTGATATATCGAGATAATATTTTATTTGTTCCGATCACGGATGCGACCTACTTGCAACTGTTCGATATTGTCAATACCTCTCTGTTTACAAGTATTTATTGTGTACAGTCAACTTCAGGTCAGTGGTAACAGTTTTAAATTAAAATCGTACTTAGTACTTATTCGTTAAGGTGCATGACAGTTACCACTGATGTGCAGTCTACTGTACCTGATTATTTGTATGTGTTTGTATAGCCTTTGTAATTTGGTAAAGATTTAATTGGAAAGCCAATTAATTGGAGTGTCTTTTAACTTAATTGATTGGCGTTACGAGTATTGAAAGCATCAATATAGTAATGACAGATTGATTTTATTTTTTGTTTACGGAACTAATTGTATCTCTACAATTAGTGAAAGTAATTGGGAGTTTTCATTACTATTGTAGTTTCCCACAGTTTCTGCCTTCCTGATTTCCTGATTGTTCAATCCTAAAATATCTTTGAAGAATTACGTCTATCGCCACAGTCAAAATACGACACTTACTAGATTAATGAGGTGAAAAACTCTTATTCCGCATACAAGAAAATACAAAATAAAGATATTGAACCCTATTACTGCAACTAACCACAATGTTGTAAACATACAAGTCACGGTTAGTACGCAGAAACCCGTTCCGTTTATTGCACGTTCAGTTATTAGCCTTCCGTGCCGCGTCCGGCTTATATCCGGCAATGGAGGCCGCACTTCCGTGCTTACAGTCCAACGCGCATTCTATGTAGGTGTAGAACTAGGCGTTTAGGTTATTTTTTTCTAATAACTTCCTGAGGTTTTTAGCCGACTTGCAAGATGGGTTGTTAAGTGGTCGTCTTTGCATGTGTGACTATTTTATATCACAATGAGTTTCTCTGTTTGTTCCTACTCATATTTTAAACGTGAAAGTTTGGATGTCGTAGGTTTTTGACACTCATTCGCACAGAAACTAATGAACGGTTCTTAATGGAACTTAACAATTATATAGCTTATACATCAATATAACTTATGGCTATTTTTTGTCCTTCTGTGGGATGTAGTTTAGTTTATAAAATATACGCATCATACGATGCATAGTTCCGCTAACAGTTGACAGACTAGCTACCATATTTATCTGTACCCAAACTTAGTAAGGAAAGATTTATTTACAAAGATTTCTACGGATCGTGACCCAATTTCAGGATAAAGGGATTCGATGATATATTGCAGTAATTAGTTGAGATTTCGCGAACTTTCTGCAAACATTTGAAGGAAGCCATATTGATTTGTGGAGCGTTAAGAAATATGGGCGTTGTTGACAAATATGTATCGTTGTGTTTACGTTTGGCAGAATTTACCTGGAACTTGATGTCATTTTTGATGATTTGTGCTTGAACTTCCATCTATATATGAACAGCATACCTTATTTTTGAGATGAATTCATCAAATGACCTATTCCGTGGGAGGGAGTGTCAGACTTTTACTTACCTGACCCAACCGATTCTTGTGCCTGTTTTTGGAACATTTTGAGTACGAGGGCTGTGGTTACTCTTTCAAATAATTCAGCAAACTCGGATGGTTTTATACTAATGATCTACATTCTATAAATAACCGCTTAGCATCAGCACAATGCCCAAGCAAACTCTAAGCTAATAAAATTAGAACTTCACAATAAGAAAAACAAATGAAATTCACACAAAACAATAACTTCTGTCCGTCAATAGTAAACATAAAGTTTGTCATCAGATTCTCCCAACTGGCCTTCTTTGTGAACTCGACGGAATAACTAGTCATGCCCCCGGGATTCACTCGCTATCGATTCGGGAATTACACGACTCGACAACTAAGGAATCCAATAAAAAGTTATGTTTTATTGCGAGTGTAACATACATAAAAGTGAATGGGATTTTGATGGGTTTCATATGCTGGGATATTCTTTATTGGGTGTGTGCCTCGTTGGTCTAGCTGTCGCAAGTGCGGCTGCTGAGCACGAGGTCTCGGGTTCGATTCCTGGGTCGGGCCGAAATCGCTTTGTGGGTTTTAGAAGACTTTCACAAAGCAGCCCGGAGCCTGGAAATTGGTGATTGATACACCCGTGCATCGGAGAGCACGTAAATGTCGGTCCTGCGCCTGATCTCTCTCTGGTCGTGTCGGATTGCCGTCCCATCGGGTTATGAGAGTGAAGGAATAGGGAGTGCACCTGTGTTTGCGCAAATGCTTGTGCACTATAATATGTCCTGCGCAATTGGCTGATCTTCTTAAATGAGAACAGCCGCCGTAGCCGATAATCGGCTAGGAGGACATCATCATCTATCTATTGGGTGTGTTTGAAAGGTTAGGATGAAGTTCGATTTATGTGTGATGAAACCTTTTAATATACACTCTGAAAATATAATCTGTGAATTTGTAACGTATAATCTAGTAATGCAATCTTAATCACTGTGTCAGCTATATTTATCGTACGGCAACAAAAAATGAACTAATTGTAATTTTACATTATTTTCACTTTTATGTAAAATATGTCAAGATTTATAATATCTGTCAAAATATTCAGAACCCAAATACAGAACATTTAGAAAACGTTACGAAAATGTAGGTACCTGAGTAATATAATTTTATCAAAAAAATACAACACGAAAATTGACACATTCCTCAGAGTAGCAACAAAATATTTCTACCAAAAACGCTTTCAAACAAATTAGACGGAGAAAAAGTTAATTTCCTCATACAATATTTATGGGAGACGACAAAATATGAATGAATAATAATATTTTTACCATTTTTACCTAACGGAAAATTGTGTGGGCGAGCGCTGGAGGAAACTCTAGGAAAATTGAAGATTTGGACCGATTTACTTTGGATCATAGTGGATTTACTGCACTAACTTTAGGCAGACTTTAGTAGGTATTGGAAAATGATATAGTGCCTCCGTAATGCATATTTTATAGGACGCGTTTAAGATGCTGCGAGATTTTATAGGTAAAGCGAACGTTAGGATGAGAGCTAAATATTATTGAAAGTTAAAAGAGGGTACGAAAGTGTTTTGGTTAAATGGCATTTTAATAATGTTTTAATCAGGTATTTATAATTCCATGTGAAATGAAAAGACTATTCGTAAAAAATGGTATGATTTTACTACAAGGAAAAATGGTTTTCTTGGTATGTCTAACCTTTCTGTTACAGATGTTCCAGTTAAAACTTAACACCAAAAAGACGTAAACTTTACTTGAACACTGACATCAGCCATTACCGTTATACGCAGAATTGAGTCTCTGTTGTAAATAAGTGTTGCTGATCGTTTGGCAAATGCTTTAAATGTTAATATTATAGTGCTCTTTACAAGAATACCTTTATAAGTATCGATTTACCAAGCCATACTTATAATCGTAATCTATGGACAACGAAATTTGTGTTTTAATTTATCAATGTGTGACAATTGGACCCGTAACTTTTGTGCGTTATTTTTGACAAAATTAGGTCCGGAACGACATTTGGAGAAAGTTTAGAATGCAAGTAAAAATATTTTAATATAAATTAAATCTACCTTCTTCAGCACAATACTTTTGTCAAACAAAGCGCACGATTTTTTATCAAAATTTTCTTGATTTTTTTCACAAAAATTTGTAAAGAGCCACTTCAGTGTTGGTTGCAAACTATCTATCCTGCTTCCCTCTGGCGGTATGACGACTCAAACTCACTGTTTTTCCGATATTTCTATTTACACAAACGAACAAATTGCTTGCATTTAATTGTTATGTGTTTTTTGGAGCTTAATTTGTTATTTTGAAGCCAAATTTAAAAAAATACATTGAAAAATAACAACCTTAAATTTTGGTCCTTCCCGATAAATGGTCCTTTTATCCCGGTTATGTTGGCTTCGCTATTCCAAATTAAGCTCTAATATCTGTGCATAAAACATTTGACTAACTGTTTCTTGTGTGCCCGACCAACAAGATATGATGCTGCACGATCTGTCTCCTTCTTCCAACGCCTATGCACATAGATGCACTGACAAGCTGTTTACATGCTAAAACGGTACTTAGTGCTATTAGAAAAAGGATAAATTGCTGTTCAAAATAATCGAAAAATGAAGGTTAAAAAATGAAGAAAAAAAGTAGCAAACTATGTCTGAACCAAACCTTAACTTCTTTGGCACAAAAAAAACGTTGCCCACAGTTTTTCAGAAGCAATAAATTTAACAAAATATGGAACCGCTTATACACTACATCAAATAACAGTGAAATAACGTGTTCCGAAGAAACATAAACGTCCTAATAAAACTCGTTAAAAATATATCAACGAATTTGTTAAAATATTAACCTGTGATACATGAAACTTTATTTTTGTCGACAAAATCATAAAATGTGGGATATAAAAAGATTGAACGCACCATCGAATTTTGTAAATATTATGTCATAACCAGCATGGTTCCTCGAAAAAAATGAAATTATATGTCGTCTCGAAGGACCAAAATTCGATACAATCCGATGGGCAAAATGAGATTTATTTTTGCAGTTACGAAACATCAGTCACATAAAACTCTAGCGGCACAAACTCGGAAATATCATTACCATCATCGGAAAAGATTGATGCACAAAGATATTTAACGTCGCAAACTTTGTATTGTCAATGAGAAATACGAACAGCAATTTATCAAAACAACTTTGAAATATCGAAAGCGTTTGTTCAGACACGTTAAAAGTTGACCGTTTTACAGCCTCGAAAACAGCTTGTTCATTGAGCATGTCAATCTTCTTGGTCGTTGTGACAAAAGCTGTGTGTGCTAGTGTATAGGAACGAATGTTTCTTCTTGCAGGCTCGGAGCGCTAGCACCAGTAGCTTTAGGAGTGTAAGTCAGGTAATGAAAAGTAAACGCTTGATCACGCCTGTCCATTTCAGAGCATTTGATTTCGTTTGTTTTAGATGGCAATGATTTTTATGGGTGTATTTGCACTGCTTTTGTAGCTAAAAATGTTTGTAACCAGGGTGTTAATATAGACCTGTCTTAACAGGACTTTCGGTATCAACATGAATTCTACTCTCTTCTCTAAAGTGTTCCTGGAATCGCTCTGTCCCAATTTTTATAGATAAACTCGGGCAATATCCTTTTATCTTAATGGATACTTTCCGTAATTTTATTATCCGCAATATTGTCCCCCTATAATGTCTCTTCCCAAATTTGTTATGTTTTGGGTCAAAATACTTATCATTATCGAATTAAGTCGTTCCTTCCGACAAACTTTCTACTTAGGACCGTTCAATACTGAAAAAGTTGAACATTCTTCAGCTGAAATAGCAGTGGGATCTAGGGTATAAAATACCCTGTTGGGTAACTTTTCTTCAATATAACATTGGCTTACAAAATTATTCTATTTATCCAGAAGCCCGATATATACCAGACTCGTATACCTTTCAAGCAATTCCATATTATAACACTCCCACTTAAAGTAGGCACATGTTCAGCAAACCCCAATAGTTGTTCCATTTTCTCGTTAAAGAAAGTCGTTGTAATAAAAATCATTGCCAAAAATATTCTTGTCACTATTCATACGCGTAATAAAATGTAGTTTGTTTTAGCAGTAGCCCATCTCCATCCGCGTAGAATCAGAAACGGTAAGTCACGACACTTCACGATACACACATCATTGTAGATTTTTTACAATCTATCAATAGACTACGGAAATCATCTGAAGAATTTGTTGAAGAAGATCGTGGGATGCTGCTTTGGAAGGAAGGTATAAGTTATCAGCTTCATCGACGTGGTCTAAATAGACCTATAATTTGGTGTACCCAAAGTACTCTCATAGATCTGTAAATGTTTCATGCCTATATTGCCATAATGAAAACTGGAGTACATAATGAAAACTGTTAAGCTCTGAGTTAGTAATTACTAATAGCAAAATATGGTCAAACAACACGTCTTCACCTAACGCCTATTTATGAGTCTGTAATTTTAAATATCAAAAGTATGATTCAAATACTTACATAATTTCTAACCAAGCTTAGACTAAAAATAAGCCGTATTTAATTAAATCTCCAATCAATTAACAATTGATTCTAGTCGTTAGATATCTAACTAATTTAGATCACTTAGAAAATGATTAGCAAGAGTAGCCGAAATGCTAGAACTACTTAATTTACCTAATAAATCATTTTGCATTCACCTCAATCAATCAGGACTCGTCCTATTACTATAGCAGTCACATTTTTTATCTCAATCAACACTAGTGTAGTGTATAGCAGAAAAAGAACTCAGAGCATTCAGATTAAATCTCTTCCAGAATTTAACCTATTCCAAGGATTTAAAAACAACATTTCCAACTGCGCTCTGGGATTCACAAAATTCTGCAACATGGACTGTAAAAAGTGCATACGAGAAGCAAATCTTTTCCCCACATTGTAAAGATAAACTTAAAAATCTTGCTAAGCCTGCACAATTCCTGCAACTTTGCGGCTAGGGAAAGCGAAATTTAAAACTGCACCGTTGCAAGATTTATGCAACGTCATACGGAATCATGTCGCAAAGTTTTGAAGCTTATACGTATCTTAGGAACATGTTGCAAAGTAATGTTGGTTGGAGCACTTTTGAAAAGTCAACTTTTATGCACCATCATAATATAGGTATATTTTTTATCTGCTATCAAGACCCTTAAAGAGACATGCCACCAATTACGACACCATTTAGCCAATAAAGAGAGATTTTGTTGATGCCAGGAATTCGGTTTTAGTTTTTAAAAATACTATCTCCGATTTGGTCATTAAAATGGCAAATTAACTGTTACGGATACCAAAAAGATAAAAATAAATTCTTCAAGTAGATAATACAGTAAATAGCCTGAGAAACAAAAATGATTGATTGAAATAACTCTCGGGACGGCTATAAATCAAATACACAGAAATACGATTAATACTTTATGAATGAAAATGTATTTTAAACCACAAATGACCGTTTAGTCTTAATAATACAGAACAACGTTGTACATTTTGTACATTTTCTAAGCTAGAAGCTTTACCCAAAAGTTTTTGAGCCCAAAAGGTTGGGGAATAGACCCAAACCTTTTGCTTCGGACAGGAATCCATTATAAAGCCCATTTACCACATGCAAAGAGTTTTATAGTAAAGTATCTCTTTGTGGGGGTTTTGGATGTTGGCACTATACATATTTACTTACTTTTGTGTGGTAACGCCTCATTCATCTATTTCACTTATTTTTAATAGTGAAAAATTTCAGCAAGCCACTTTGGCTACACAAGATGAACTATATAGGATTACTTTTAATTCTAAGGAATCAATTGAATAGTCCCTATGTATGGGTGAAGTTAAGTTTGTAAAAGACAATAAATATGTAACCTACCACTTGTTCAGAGATCAGTAATTAATAATAATTTTCGGGATGCGTTCAAAAAAGACCGAAAAGTTAATCAACAACTTTTGCACTTACATACTCATTGAACTTGAGTAGTCGCCGTAGGTACTCACCGAATTACAAGTACCCCTGTATTCTCACTAAACCCCTAGACAACAGCCTATTGTATATTTCACAAAATAATAATAAGTACGCAACACCGCTGTAAATGATATTATTCCATATAAAGAGCACTGTTAACCTTATTATGTAAATTCCGTACTTACCCCACGCCATTATACTGGGTGTCCCATAAGTCCTTTGAAATCTAAATTTCGAATAAAATTTAAATGGCGCGCGGGAATGGCATGCGGGGTGCGGGGATAGCATCAACGGTCTTTCGGAATTCATTCACCATGGAAAGTTTTATCGGAGCAGACCGTGGTTTTTGTGTGCTTGAGTTTTATCACAACAATGATTCGGCCACCATTGCGCGGCGTAAATTTAGAGAGTATTGCAATTTGCGCACGTTTAATGACTGTCCCAGTGTTCAAACGGTTAAAAATTGGGTTCAACAGTTCGAGGTGCCTGGATCTACAATTTTAATTTGTTGAATAAACAACGATCGGGCCGCCTAAGGACATCACGGACGGAAGACAACATCGACGTAGTGCAAGAGTCAGTTCGTGAAAATCCCACTCAATCCATTCGTAAGCGTTCCAATGCATTAAATACACCCAGATCGACGTTACAGTTCATTTTAAAGAAAGATAAGAAATTACCATCCATAAAAAATTCAGTTAATACAGGAATTAAAAGATACGCCGCGCAATGGTGGCCGAATCATTGTTGTGATAAAACTCCCGCACACAAAAACCACGGTCCGCTCCGGTAAAACTTTCCATGGTGAATGAATTCCCAAAGACCGTTGATGCTATCCCCGCATCCCGCATGCTATTTCCGCGCGCCATTTAAATTTTATTCGAAATTTAGATTTCAAAGGACTTATGGGACACCCAGTATTAAGGGTCCGATATCAACTTTCGGTTGCTAGGCTCCGCCATATTGTTATATTATACAGGCTGTTGTTTATAAGACAACGAGGTGTTTTAGATATTTATGAAGTGTCTTTATTTGTTTGGGGTGGTATTTTTCTTGATTATCGTTGTCTTGGTGTGTGGCAATTTAGGTACCTTAATTTTGCGCGCTAGATTTATATAAATATTAGGTTTATATGTAATGTTATCAGTAATTTTGATGGTTTCGTACCCAAAGGTTTAATAGCCGGTCCCTATTACTAAGACTCCGTTAACCATCCATCTTACATGATTGATACGAGACAGTTCATTTTTTCATAGATTTTTTAAATATACATAAAAATTAAGGGCTCTAATTGCCCTAATTAATCCCTTCCTTATTTATAATATTGGTCTACTATCCCTAAGAGGTTGCTGATAAAAACACCACACAAAAATTCCAATATTCATTCTCCACCCAAAGAAAACTTTGTATAAACTCACTAATATTCCAGTTCCATTTAAACCCAGTCTTCAGAGCTTGGAATACCCAATCATACCATACAAATGGCGCCTTGCAAACGGTCCTGTGACCCAAAAACCTATTTCCTACCCCCAAAGTGTGAAATTCCCAGCTGCGAGCGTCTGAAACTATGATAATTATCTTGAATTAGTTTCGACTTGAGTCTGATTTGAAATCAAGTGATGTAACCATTTTGGGGAGGAGTATTCTATGATTGGGGTATATAATGTAGGTAATTGTTAGGCCTCGTGCTGATTTCATTAGGTAGATATATCAATCAATACCTACTCATAAATTTCGCCAGTGGTTACATTTGTGTCTCGTAGGAACTAATTCTCGTATACTATCTGAAATATTTTTTCAAATCGGACAATAAGTTCCCGACGTTAGCACATTGAATAAACGAACAAACTTAATAGATTTTCTGTAAAAATACTTTCTTCAATAAAAAAATATTTTGATCCCGCAAAGGACCATGGAAGTCATATTAAATACGAGTATCTCCAATACAGTTATTGCATATAATAAACATAACATAAGCTTTAATAACATAGCGTTTCCATCTTCGGATAAAAACATCAAAAGTATACGAGGACCGGCAATTTTATCCTAACGTCTCAATTTTTGGTTCTTACATCCGTAACGTAATAAATGCTTTACTTTACAACGTGTGTACTTAGGACCAGTTTGTTTAATACACAGCGATATTTATGAAGGTCCTTTAACAGATTAAAGAGACTGTTTCAACAAGATTGTTAGTGCCTTAAAGATAAATGGGTGTATACAAAGGTAAGGTACAATAAGCACCTTTAATAAGTACGCTGATATTTTATCTGGCTTATTTACTGGCGCTGTATATTCTGGCAGACTTTCTTGTCAAGTAATAGGAATTTTAATTTAGTGTTGTGATTATTTAATAACATATTCTCAGACTTTTTTTAAATGGAAAAGCATTAAAAAAATGCCTAGGAACTGATTACGTACGTAATCAAACTGATTCGTTGGTAGTGGTAGCGCGGATGGTGTGCTCAAGACCTTGGGTTCGATTCCTGGGCCGTGCCAAAATAGCTATTTTGGGTTTTAAATACTTTCAAAAAGTAGCCCGGATTCTGGAACACTAGGTAGTTGCTGGGATTTCCGCGTTCAAGAAAACAGACAAGCTCTTTTGCTCTATAATGTCAGTACATATATAAATGACAAGCGGAGTATTAGATCAAAAACACCTCGCAAACAAAAAAAAAAAAAATCTTTTACCTCTCAACATTCAGTGCATGTGGTGAATCCTGGGTGATACTTAGGTACACAATATTATAACTTACAAACTCCTCAACTATATAATATCAGTACAGATATAACAATAATGAAAATGTATCACACAGCTGAAATTTCAAAACAGTCATTGTCACGACCAGCTTACAATTGCCGATGACAGCCGACAATTGTCGAGGGTACCCGAATGCTCGAGCGATGACAGTTAATTTCCATTGTGAGGCCGCGGACTTGATTACTGAGGCCCTCTGCTTTCTCTAGGTGTATATTGGATGGCTATTTAAGTTATAGTTTTGATAAATAAAACTAGGAGTAGAGATACTTACATATAATTATTTTCTTGAAGTGACTGGCTACTAGACACATACTTGGAAATTTCATAGGCAGATATGTAATAACAAAATACATAGTTTATCATAACTCCTGATCAAAAAAAAAATAATGTCAAAAATGTCTGTGGCATCGCAGCTCTTAAACGGATGAACCGATCTAGATAATTATTTTTATTTGTGTAGGTATTATGTAGCAAATATTTTCCTATTTTATATTAGCGTTAACATCTATTTGTCTATAAATTGCAGTCTTTTAATAACGCCATACTTACTATGCCAACTTAGGTATAGCAAAGCCTGCTTTGTTCCTATGTGGTTCTTGTAAGGGCCTTAAGGTTTTCAAACGATGTTGCCAAGCCCTTGGCCCTAAGGTTTCTGAAAGAAATGTCCGAGTGTTGGCGGCACCTCGGGCGTATTGCTTACAACGAGCAACGCCCTCTTTTCTTACAGTCGAGCAAATACACATATATTATTCTCTCTGTGGCTTTCAAAGTTGAGTTTTCTATATGGTCTGTTAGTATATTCAATATATAATAGAGATTTCATTCCATTTCCATTTCACCTGAGCATACATAAAATACGGCCCAATAAAATATGTTTTAGATCATAAAAAAACGTATGTTATGAATATACAAAAGGATAAAATTACATTCCAACGAGTTTCAATGAAAAAGAGATATGTATTGTATGGAAATATTTCCTGATACTGTCATGTAAATTAAGTGAAATTTAATGACTGCTGGAATTTAGGCAGCCTTTGTTGATTTTTATACTTTATTCAGTTGCTAGCTGATCCGCTTGTGGGTAGAATAACTGTGCAATATTTTTATTTTGATATCCATATGAAGCATTTAAAGCCACTATAAATATTGCCAGAGAGACATTTTGTGATGTATATAATTTACTTTTGACCATATTTGAACTATGATGACGTTACAGCCTAAACAGTAAACAGTACCTAAACGTCCACTTTTGGACGAAGGCCTCCACCTATCTATGCAATTTTTCCATTCTTACCACGCTGGGTAAGCGTGTTGATTAGCCTTACAGTGTAGTCATTTAATGGTAAAATTCTAACCAATCTAACGGCACAAAAAAAAAGACGGATATTCATATTTTGAGATCTAATTTACAATAGACATAATACAACCGACCTCAAGTATAATTCCCCCCAAAATATTATTTCTGTTAATTTTCCAAGCTTTCGTTCTTACAACAAAATTCATGAAACCCGCACTAAATTCCTAAGAGTTGCCACAAAGCAGTATACTTTTCTTTGTGAACGCTAAGCTTAGGCGGCTCGTTTCATGTGTTAATTAAGACCCTCTTTCCCTCTGGTCTGAAAGGGCCTTTGTCCGATTTCCAAGGAAAAGAATTAATGTGTCGTCTGAAGGGCCCGAGGCTTTCTTCTGTGATTGTTATAGGTTTATTGCTGGTAATTTTGGTCCTTCTGTACCGGTCTTTATAATATTTGTCAATGAGCTTTTTGAGGACGAAAATATGGGCAACAAGTGGTGTTTTATTTTATATTTAGGTGTATTCTGTAAAGAACTTAGAGTGGTGAATATAAAGATGGATCTAAAAATCTAGATAAAAAGGTCAAAATAAAACAACCAAAAAACTAAAGCATAATTTTATTAACATAATATAATTCAGCTTCTAAGCCAGTGTCTACTTAATCGCCCGTCATCATCGCCATGAATTCTGAAACAGTCGTTAAAGTAATGTTTGAATGTGTTTGTGCTCGCTTTTGCCGTTCAAAATGGCTTTTACTCGTTTTATTTTGGGTTCATGTGTGAAATACATAAGCAGGCTTTTGGAACTAGACTGGAGACTAAACTGTTATGCAACTATCGACCGATATTTGGGCGACGGTTTGAAGGTAATCTTGAATCCCATCAACCTGTTTAGTTGTTCTATACCTGGTCAGTGCAGACTATCCCCATACTGATTAAAAGTCCGATCACACTATCATCCAACTAAAAGTTTGCAGTCTACAAGGTCTATATGTTTTATCGTTTTATATTCGGTTCCGACCATGCGTTCAAAACTGACAATTGCGAACGATATCGTATGATTACTCGTCATTTTAGCTGAAATACACTGCTGGACAAAGGTCTCTCCCAAGGTTCACCATTTTGCTCGGTATTCACCTACCCACATCGACTGCTTCCCGATGACCTTGGCTAGATCGTCCATCTGTCTAGTAGGGGCCTGACCGCCGGCCACTCATGGTCGTCCCCTTGAATACAATCAGCTGATATTTAAGGGTAAATACTATGTAAAGCTTACCATCAAAGTCCACGGTACCAGAAGCGTCAGTGTCAATCTCAGCAATCATTTCGTTTAGCTGGTCAGGAGTTAGTTGTTCATCCAGAGCTGCCAGGATCTCTCGGAGACTTGAGGTCGGGATGTAGCCATTACCTGGAACATTAATTTTACTTTAGATAGAAGTGTTGGATTTGCCACCTTCTAATGATATTATGTACAGATATTTAATGGGCTGTATTACGCTTTATATTGAAATGAAATCGTTTATTTTGCAAGTTGGACATTACATCACTTTTACACGTCATTTTAAGAACGCTGAGGTCGGCATTTCCTAATGACTGATCCCTGAGAAGAAATGCCGAAACAAACTCAAGGTTCATACAAACAAACATGTTATAAATCAAATAATATTATGTGTGAGTGTCACACAATGTCCAGATTAGAATTGATATCTATTTATTTATTAAAGGGTTTACCAACACCTTCTGTGTAGATAAAGCTTAGAGTACAATATCTGTTATTACTAGAACTTACATAGTCGCCAATTACAGGTTAACCAACATACGCAAATTAATGATAGGATGTAAAAGTAGAAAATTATACAAATAAAGAAAACGCTCCTTAATAAAATGGTATCGTACTGTATCAAAGATAGATTGAGAATGTTTTGCTTAATACTCTACAGATTAAGGCGATTATCACACTGCCCCGCATGATGCAGCGTAGTGCGTGGATGCATTTTTTTCCGTTGCTTGTAAATATTTCCGTTTGTATGGAAAACAAGCATAGTCCAACACACTGAAAATGCACCCACGCGCGTTCATGCGGATTACGCACATACATGCGGAGAAACACGCACCAACGCGCGTAGGTGCGGGGCGAGACGCAAGGTATGGCACTCTGAATCCCGCAGTACCGCGCGTGATTTTGAATGGGCGTGACGTGTATATTTGAAAATGGAACTCGATGAGAGCCGCCATGCGTGAATATACAAAACGCACCTACGCGCGTGAGTGCGCAAAAAACCCGCACGATGATGCAGATCTGCACTCCCGCAGGAACGCGTGTAGTTGCGTCGACACGCAAGATGCAGCGTGATGCGGGGCAGTGTGAAGATCACCTAAGAGCACGCTGCAAACTTTTAGTCGGACGATTGTTTGATCGCATTGTCAGCTTACAGTTTAGTTTGCAGTGGGCATTTATCTAATCACTCTATACTTGGCACCCAAGTAATTCAACTTATTTTAGCGAGCATTTATTTGCAAACTCTTTTGAAATGCCTAAACATGTTTGTTCTATCTACAATGACCACTTCGATACCTCCCACGTAAGTTGTTGTAACCCACAATATGCATATTTTACGTTTTTACACGCTTTTTATTAGCTTCACCTGTATGTTTGTAGGTTTGTATGTTTGTATGTTTGTTTGTAACCGACTTCTTTGGGCGCGATTTTGACCCACTTTAAACGGCCAGATTTCGTTCAAACTTTGTAGATTTATTGAGGACCGATGACAATACACTAATTTGATAAAATTATTCCATTTTAACCGACTTCCCAAAAAGGAGGAGGTTACACATACACATCGATTACTCCGAGGTTTATAGACCGATTTACGTGATTCTTTTTTTGTTCGACTTGGAATAGCTGCCAGTTGGTCCCATATTCATCAGGTCAGGATCTGATGATGGAAACCCTGAGAAATCGAGGGCAACCTTCAAAACTTGTAGGCATACATAGGGTAAAAACTTGACACTTAGGTGTACGCCTAAAAGCACTATTCAACTGTGAAGATTTGGAGCTGACCTGATGATGGCGACCAGAGAGGGTCGAGGGAACTCGATAACTGAATATGTAAACTACCTCGTGTTTGGGCTTAAATTATTTGTATTGACAAGACCTTTGCAACAGTGAAGGTTTGGAGCTGACCTGATGATGGAGACCAGAGAAAATGGAGGGAACTCGACAACTGAATATGTAAACTACCTCGTGTTTGGGCTTAAATTATTCGTATTGACAAGACCTATGCAACAGTGAAGGTTTGGAGCTGACCTGATGATGGAGACCAGAGAAAGTCAAGGGAACTCGACAACTGAATATGTAAAATACCTCGTTTGGACTTATATTCTTTGTATTGATGAGAACTTCCCACTTGTATGGATAGTGACAACTATTCGTATCACTGAAAAGCTTTAAATAAATAACCTTTTTACAAAAAAATTAAACCGAGTTCCCAAAACACTAAAAAGCAAAAAAAAAAAATAATTTTAGGTGCATCGGCCTAGAAGTCGGTGGCAAAATTAACTTAGTAACATCCATTAGACACCGACTTCTAGGCTTTTCAATTTGCAAAATATGATCTTTGTTAATTTATATAATTTTCATCTATAGTCGATAAGGTAAGAAAATTAATTAAAATTTTCTAGAATTTTTCTCTACAGTCGATAAGGCAGGCCTCGATGTTAATTTTTATTTCCAATAATTATCTTTAGCCGTTTTCTCTAATATTGACAATTTTTTGTATACTAAAGAGAATTTTAATTCTACAAAACAAATAATAGTTTGAAAACAAACTAAAAAGTAGAAAATAAATAATAGTTTAAAAAAACTAAAAAACACGCTTTTTATAGAAAAACGAACTAAAAAATAGGATATAAATTTTAATGAATTTAAATTAAGAAAACAGTGTTAAAAATTTCAATGAATATAAATTAATAATAGTGTGAATACAAAAAAAATATTTAAAAAAAGCGTGGGGTGCTTTTTAAGATATTATCGAAATGAAAATCACTGTACTCATATCTGTCAATAAAATATTTATAACTATTGACACCATGCACCCCACGCTTTTTTTATTACACGCTTTTTATTAGCTTCACCTGTATGTTTGTAACCGACTTCTTTGGGCGCGATTTTGACCCACTTTAAACGGCCAGATTTCGTTCAAACTTTGTAGATTTATTGAGGACCGATGACAATACACTAATTTGATAAAATTATTCCATTTTTAACCGACTTCCCAAAAAGGAGGAGGTTACACATACACATCGATTACTCCGAGGTTTATAGACCGATTTACGTGATTTTTTTTTTGTTCGACTCGGAGAAGCTGCCAGTTGGTCCCATAGTCATCAGGTCAGGATCTGATGATGGAAACCCTGAGAAATCGAGGGCAACCTTCAAAAGTTGTAGGCATACATAGGGTAAAAACTTGACACTCAGGTGTACGCCTAAAAGCACTATTCAACTGTGAAGATTTGGAGCTGACTTGATGATGGAGACCAGAGAGGGTCGAGGGAACTCGACAACTGAATATGTAAACTACCTCGTGTTTGGGCTTAAATTATTTGTATTGACAAGACCTTTGCAACAGTGAAGGTTTGGAGCTGACCTGATGATGGAGACCAGAGAAAGTCGAGGGAACTCGACAACTGAATATGTAAACTACCTCGTGTTTGGGCTTAAATTATTTGTATTGACAAGACCTATGCAACAGTGAAGGTTTGGAGCTGACCTGATGATGGAGACCAGAGAAAGTCGAGGGAACTCGACAACTGAATATGTAAAATACCTCGTTTGGACTTATATTCTTTGTATTGATGAGAACTTCCCACTTGTATGGATAGTGACAACTATTCGTATCACTGAAATGCTTTAAATAAATAACCTTTTTACAAAAAATTTAAACCGACTTCCCAAAACACTAAAAAGCAAAAAAAAAAACTAATTTTAGGTGCATCGGCCTAGAAGTCGGTGGCAAAATTAACTTAGTAACATCCATTAGACACCGACTTCTAGGCTTTACAATTTGCAAAATATGATTTTTGTTAATTTATATAATTTTCATCTATAGTCGATAAGGCAGGACTCGACGTTAATTTTTATTTCCAATAAATTATCTTTAGCCGTTTTCTCTAATATTGACAATTTTTTGTATACTAAAGAGAATTTTAATTCTACAAAACAAATAATAGTTTTAAAACAAACTAAAAAGTAGAAAATAAATAATAGTTTAAAAAAACTAAAAAACACGCTTTTTATAGAAAAACGAACTAAAAAATAGAAAATAAATTTTAATGAATTTAAATTAAGAAAACAGTGTTAAAAATTTCAATGAATATAAATTAATAATAGTGTGAATACAAAAAAAAATATTTAAAAAAAGCGTGGGGTGCTTTTTAAGATATTATCGAAATGAAAATCACTGTACTCATATCTGTCAATAAAATATTTATAACTATTGACACCATGCACCCCACGCTTTTTTAAATATTTTTTTTAAACCAAACCGCCTATTTTTGCCTACTGTATGCGTTAAGAGTTAAAAAAAAAATTTAATTTTTTTTTTTAACTATATTTACCAGACGTATTAAGTTGTATCATTATTACAACGGCAGCGTGTAACATTGTATCTACCTCCGCAACGGTTTACGCGGGCGACGCGACGGCGCGGGGTGCGTTGCGCGCTCGCGCCGCGTATGTATGACATACGACAGTTCACGCCGGACTTCATGAAGAGTGGAGGTCGCGCGCCTATGATCGTCGATTTTTACGTAATTAATAATTTATAACGATATTTTAGAATTATGTAGTTTTATAACGACAACAATCTTAACTGTTTTAAAGATTACTTACAACAACTTACGTCGCTTAGAAGATACCAAATCAGCGTTGTATAATCACATACAACACTTTACGTTGTTGAATAATAACAAATTATATGTGAAGTAATACATACAACAGTTTACGTCTGAATTACATACACAAATAATTATTGGATGTTGACATAGTATATTTTACGTTGCGAAGATATTTCTTTTTTTAATGACATACAACAATATAAGTAAAGGGCTATTGAATAACACCGTGGATTTTAGTCAGTACAAGTCTGACAGTCCCTCCCGCTCTGCTCTGGATGCTTTTGATGATTTTACCACGCTCTAAAAATTTTTGATTTAAAGTTCTGATGATCATGGCCCGAATTTAGTTCAGTAATCAATAGATAATTATGAAATTACAGATTCTCCGTTGCCAGTTACTTTTAATGAATCTGAGATGAATGAATTAGCGAATATGATATCAGATGTTGACATTTTTGAAAATCTGGAGATAACAAACACTACAAATTCTAATGACTTCGTAATTCTTGAAACAGCTCATCCTTCACCTACCTGTAGCATTAATCATTTGGACTATGATTGTGACAATAACTTCTGCCCGTACTACATAGAAAAAGAAAAGCCTTTTTCCCAATCATGTTGGGGTCGGCTTCCAGTCTAACCGGATTCAGCTGAGTACCAGTGCTTTACAAGAAGCGACTGTCTATCTGACCTCCTCAACCCAGTTACCCGGGCAACCCGATACCCCTTGGTTAGACTGGTGTCAGACTTACTGGCTTCTGACTACAAGTAACGACTGCCAAGGATGTTCAATGACAGCCGGGACCTACAGTTTTAACGTGCCATCCGAAACACAGTCCATGGTGTCTGAGATATACTTAGAAAGTACATACAAACTTAGAAAAGTTGCATTGGTACTTGCCTGACCCGCGCCCTTATACTTGAGAGGTTGGTCCTTTACCCACTAGGCCACCACGACTTCGACCACACGACGAGAAAAAGAAAATTCATCAGTGTTGGATATTGTACCTCAACTATCAAAAAAAGCTACTTGCATAAAGTAGCTGTTCAACTCCACAAGCAAATAGTCCACCGTCCGTAATATCAAATAGTCCGCAATCTATAAACTTGATGGATCTTTGTAACAGTGGGCTTTACCCAGCTACATATCATGACTTCTTCAGGAGTCTGCCAGTTGTGGTAGCAACGCGTTCCAATAGTGAAACTTCTGATTCGGAGTAGTAGAGTTTCTTAAGTTTTTTTTTTTATTATTATGTATGTCTCTGCCAGACCTCGGGACTAAAGAGTCCCGGATTTTTGGGAGGCGAACGTGGGGCCGAAGCCAACACGCTGAAGCCCTTTTGAGACAACTTTAATGAAATGGTGACACAAAACCGACGATTATCCCTGTATACACTATAGAAATGTACTCAAGGACAATCCCCGGTTCTGTGCTAAACTATTGCTAACTATGGATGAAAACTACTTGAGCTATTGTGATGGGATGCTAATAGACTAGGAATGGGGAAACTACGGGAACTATGGTACCTGCCGATGACAATGTATTAAATACATGTAAAAATGGCAGGTGGAGACTCGCCACCTCACTTACTGGGCCCCCGGGAATCAGTCGCTAAATCGCAACAAGAGGTGCCAACACGCTGAAGCCCTTTTGAGACAACTTTAATGAAATGGCGACACAAAACCGACGATTATCCCTGTTTACTATATAAAAACGTACCCAAAGACAATCCCCGGTTCTGTGCTAAACTATTGCTAAATATGGAATAAAACTACTAGGGCTATTGTGACGGGATGCTAATGTAATGGACTGGGAATGGGGATAACTATGGGAACTATGGCACCTGCCGTTTTGTTTACGTAAAAATGGCAGGTGCGGACTCGCCAACTCACTTACTGGGCCCCCGGGAATCAGTCGCTAAATGGTAACAAGAGGGCAACAGTTACATGAGCGGCTGAAGGGTGAGGATACCTCGGCGGACTTTAAACGCAGATCACGCGCTCCCTGTGGGTCCAGCATCACCGGCCCACTCGCCACTTACCACGAGGCACCTACCCTCCGAGCAGAGCTGCTAACCCTGATCTAGCGAGGCGGGAGACCTATCTCCCGCCATGCTCCACTCCGGCAGGCCGGAGATGGGGGACAGTATACTCTCCCTGGAGCATTCGGATCTATAGCCCCGCGGGTTCGCTACTCCCCGTCATCCGCGTCTACAGTCAGTACTATTCTTATTTTAATACTTCGTTTTCAATTTATTTATTTTTTACTGTTTAAAGACTGTTGTGACAGGAGGTATCACACAGTATTTCATCGATACCTTATTTCTTTTTATGTTTAAGTAACTTTAACATAATATAGGTATCAAAGTTTTAATAAATAAAAGACTGGAATAATTAATCTTACTAATAATTAACCTAGAATCTTGATTGTTATTTGATATCAGAAGAAACTGTTTTTTTTAGATTTTTTAATTATGTTGCACTGTTACTATTTCAGAGTTACTTAAGAGGATTAAATATGGTTTTTTACTAAGCCCTAATTATATGGAAGTACACATACTGCCACAAAATATTAAATTTATATCAACGTACACTATAGTATTTAGCACATACAGTTAAATGCAAATATTGTTTTCCGCTGTAAATGGTTGTAAGTATCCTGTACAACATTTATGTAAGGTAACACTACAGTCTAGAATGTTGTATGAACAAAATCTCAAAAACTACAACTATTGAACAAAAAAATCGTAGGCAAACATTGAAAGCACTTTAAAATATATGTGTATGCAAAATTTGAAAAGAATATATTGAAGCAAGACAATTTGACGCGAGTGTTCCTCTTTAAAACGCTGTAGTGTAAAATTACAATTTTGAAGATACAACAACTTACGTGGGAGGTATCGACTTGAAAATTCATGAAATTGAAATAATTTACCCAGAAAAGAACCTTGTATGTCTGTCTGGTGACATTTGCGTGATGTCACCACGTAAATATTGTACAACGGCCCACTACGACCGATTGTTTTGACATTTTTGTAATAAGCGTCATCGTTGGAGATTTTCTTTGCTTTTTTCTTGAAAGAATTGTGTGGCATTTTCTGTAATTGTTTGGTTTTAGAATTTGTCTTTTGTTTTAATTTATGATTTAAGTTTTTGCTATGAATATTTGGTCACATACGCAAAGCGAAATTTACCTACTATTTTATTATATCTTAAACATTGAAGCAATATCTATTATTAAGGATTTTCTATGAAGGATTTTAAAAGTAAAAATATAATTTGTATTCTATTTGATATACTTTATTTATAATTTTGTTATTTTTATTTCAATCAAAAAGATATGAATTCATTTGTTGCAAAGCGAATGTTAACACGCGTATTTTATAGTTCTGCAAAATTATTTATAAATACTTTACTCTTATTCAAAAAAACTTTTTGATAAGTTGAAACACTTTTCAGATGAATCATGCAAAACTCGCTGACTTATAAATTTTATTCTAGTTGAAAAATCATTGAATTAAATAAAATATAGTTCTCTAATGAAGCAATTTATTTTGTACTAGACGTGACTTTCACTCAAAATATTTTGGCAACGCAGACACGCTAAATATTTATTTTTTTATCATTAGAAACATAAATTCTAGGTTTAATGACTTAGTTTTATATCTGATATCAAGATTTTTAAAGTACATGTAAATATTGAGAGGGTGTCCTTCAAAAAACCTATGGATCAAAATGACATAGATTACCTATTTACAAAAGTTGCTATGATAATGTTATACAAGCTAAGTCCTCTAATTATAAATTGAGTTCACAGTTTTTTATCAATAAATGAAGATAAAAATTCAATGCTATATTGACTGTCACGAAAGCGAAAATATAAATGCTGTCCTCGTGGTTTGGAAAATAATCAACTTTTAAAGAAGTGTATATAAAATGACCAAATCATTCTGAAAGAGGTAAAGATGATATATATAAATATATGATGAAAAGTTAAATAACTAATTTCATTTGAAATAATGGCGAATACATTTATGAAAATCAAGTCGAAAATATACACTTCAATTCATCATGTGAATTACCGAGCCATTTTGTATACTTATACCTCGCATTATATACAAAATATTAATTCCCTACTTTGTATAAATAATACGTAAACCAGACCTTGTTTCCGTAATATTTCGAATATAAATATCTTTTTAATACCCAAGTCGAGATTGTCGTTGCTTTTGATAGATGGGAGCTTAGTGTACGTACAGACTTCAAACTAAACAGTCGGCCGACTGTTGGAAATCATCATCCTCTGAGCCTTTTCCCAACTATGTTGGGGTCGGCTTCCAGTCTAACCGGATGGTGCTGAGTACCAGTGCTCTACAAGGAGCGGCGGCACTATCTGACCTCCTCAACGCAGTTACCCGGCCAACCCGATACCCGTTGGTTAGACTGGTGTCAGACTTACTGGCTTCTGACTACCCGTAACGACTGCCAAGGATATTCAATAACAGCCGGGACCTACAGTTTAACGTGCCATCCGAAACTCAGTCATTGGTGTCTAAGCTATATTTGACTGTTGGCCCGGTGTTCTTTTTTTTTAGAAAATCTTTAATTCAATCAAAGGTTTTAGTCGGTTTGATACCGTACAAATATCTGAGCTTTTCTACGTGTGTACTTCCATTCATCTTCATACTGATTTATAAGCCCAAACAAACTATCGGCCGTCTTAAAGTTGATAGTGTGCGCATACTCCGAAATTTATATCAAATGCAAAGTCTTAAGTCTGTTTATTAACGATATATACAGCTGAATATGACAGTTTTATGAAGACTTTATTAGATTATGTACTACGTAATAACATAAAGTGTAGACTCAGATTATATTAAAGTATCAAGTTAGATTAATATTATATTAATTCAATCTTTCAATTGCAAGTCTTTCAACTACTAATTATAATTTAATATATTTAATTATAATTCTCGTATTTTTATATTATTTTTGTACATAATATGATTCTTTAGGATTTAAATAAATAATAATATAATCATTAAAAGAAGGACTAATATTTTCACAGTGTGTCAGAATACTATGCTCATTATATTGGTTGTATAGATTTTTTTTTATTTTTCTACAACGATAATAAACGAAATGATGAATGATAAAAATTCAACATGATCGAAAAATGTATCAATCACACAACTTTCTGCTCAATTATTTTCACTGAGTTACTCCAATCAGAAGGTCTGTCAAAGTGTGCTAAATTCACGTTCAAAGTCAAACCATATATCACCGATTTTATATACATACCACGACAATACATAAAAAAACAACATAATTTACCACAAAACGCAACTAGTAGTACATAAATTCACATCTTTATCACTTTGGAACTCATCACGCGAATTACACTATAACGTTTTTACACTACTAATTCTTTCGTCGACAAATCGTAGGGGCTTTGGCGTTGATCCAAAGAATCGATCTACGGTTATTGCGAACAATTATTGCTGAAAACATACAGTGAACACCATAAATTGGATACAACTTGATTTATTGGCAAACCTGGGGATTTTCATGGTGATTAATGTTTGAATTTAATATTTTAATTTAATGTTTTTCATATTTTGTTGGGGGATTGGAGTTGATTTGTTGAAATGATTATGTTCTCACTATTAAGATGTTTCTGGTGGATTTTGAAGGAGTTATGTTAGGCAGTGAAGCGTCAATAAGTCACATTATTTATACATAGGTACATAACATTCCTACTTAGTATTTAGTAACATAAAGTCCTTTCATTGTAAGCTGTAGCTTCCAGGCGTGGTTTTACCCACTTCCTAAGATAATTACTTGTCTAACTCGGATAAAAAGTAGCTTATAGCCTTACTCAAATGCGCTGTCTAAGAGAGTGACTA
Source organism: Helicoverpa armigera (assembly GCF_030705265.1). NCBI lineage: Eukaryota > Metazoa > Arthropoda > Insecta > Lepidoptera > Noctuidae > Helicoverpa > Helicoverpa armigera. Next base: position 2,295,879 of record NC_087127.1, on the reverse strand, counting down.
ATTCTTCAAATCATGCATAGCTCGTACAAGCAAAATAAACAAATTGTCAAAATGGAAAATCGAAGACGGTCCAAGATAAGCAAGAGAGAGAAAAAGACATTATCTTTATTGTATTCATTTCGTAGTAAAAATCTACGACTAGATATAAACCAAGCCAGCAAATATAAATTCTGAAGATGCAAATTCAAACAAACTTTTATATGACACAAATCTCTATCCACCTTTGTATAAAGGACGGTTCACAAACTCTATCGAACAATTTAAGACCAGCAAACTAAAATAGACTTTATCCCTAATAAATAAGGCCTACTTTCGTTCATAAACCTTCAACTTGAATATTAGCTTTCTTGTTACGAAAGTCGAAAAGTTTTCAATACAATTTCCATATGAAACAAGTACTTGTTTCAAGCAACGTTTTAAGTTTAACTAGTTTAATCCAGTTATGTCTGGTTTTAGCATACGAAAGCGCTAAACGGCTGCTCGTTATATTTTCTTTGAAGTATATTGATTGAAGTTTTTTTGTGCCCTAATAAGATTTTTTGGGCCTTGTAGGTTAGGAACATTCTCAAGGGTCGATCGAACATAAGGTTAAGCAATGACGCGCGGTCGTTCCGCTGATAGGTGACTAACTTTATGAGAGCTCATTCCTCCATCGGTTTCAGAAGGCACGTTTGATTGGTACATCCCGGCTCTCCTTAGAACATCTTTGTCAACCAGTTTGACAGCCAGTCCTACCAAGAAGTATCAGCTTTATGGGTTGAGGAGGTCAGATAGGCAGTCGCTCCTTGTAAAATACTGACACTCAGCTACATCCATCTAGACGGGAAGTCCGAACATAGTTGGAAAAAACTTTCATTACATTTCGTCTGAACCAATAAAAAATGTATCCCAAAAATCCTTAAAGTAATTACGGAGCCAAACACATAAACCAGATATAAATTAGGAAGTCAACGCGAAGAAATTTCAATTAAAATTTTAATGGAAGCCTCCAGACTTGAAGAGGAATTTGTTACAATAAATTTGTGAACATCTTCACGCTTGTAGCTTTCAGAGGGATGGTAGAAGTAGATACTGGTAATTTATTGGCAGGAATTCGTTCAGCGTATATTATCGTAACCACTATATCTATACTTATGTATCCCCTACATCTATACTAATATTACCTATAAAGAAGGAAAATTTTATTGTTTGTTTGTTTGCATTGAATAGCATCCGAAACTCCTTCATAAATAAAAAAATCACTGTTAAAAAGAGCGAAGCCCGGGTGAAATACGCTAGGCATATTTTATCCAGGTATGTAGACTTTCCCCCAGGACGCAAGTAAAACCACAACCAACAGCTAGTAAAATAAGAAACTTATACCTAAAATAACTTACCTTCTTTGTCGTATAGTCTGAAGGCTTCTTTCAGTTCCTTCTGTAGTTTCTCATCATCTTCTTCTAAAAAGTGGATGGCGACTCGGACGAAGGAATCGAAATTCAGCTTCCCACATGCTGGAAACGAATTAATTTAATTAGTTTTATTTATGAAATTATTCGCTGCATTTGCTGTGTTGGGTAATTGGTACCTTTTCAATTTGGAAAGTAAATTAGAAAATGATTTAATTACAAAAATTCCATTTGTTACCCCCTACACAAAACGATTTTCGCCATTGCGTGTCTGTTTGTACCACCGTAGCTCTGAAATGGGTGAACCGAGTTCGATGGGATTTATTAGATGAAAGGTGGTGTTTCAGCTGTAGTGACATATAGTCATAAAAATCTGCTCAGTCATTTTATGGTTAAAGCTATTTTGTCAACATGGCAGTAAAGATCTTTGATACATAATAGCAGAAAATATACCTAGTCGTTATAATTATAGTACAGATGGTCATAGTAATCTACGTACTTAACAAAACCATAAATTATTATCTAGCAATCTATTACGAGCCGCAACAAGACATAGACAAGGATTCAGAGATAATCCCTACTCTGTTGATCCAGGCTATTAAGAACTAAATGGTGTCATTACATAGCTATTAGTGCATTGGTATCAAGCAAGATAGGGTTACTGTGGTCAGCACTAAGTTAATTACATGAGTAAGTCATATACATTTCATTATAAACGTTTCTACAGTTTCATAAAAAAAAAACTTAAAATTACTATTATATGGCATCATCATCATAGCCTAGCCTAATTCCCACCTATGTTGAAGAAAGAAAGAAAGAAAGAAAGAAAGAAAACTTATTTATTGACACAAACCATACATACACATAGAAACAACAAAAAAAAAAACAAAATAAAAGAACAAAAGGTTGCGTCATACAAATTGTTGGGGTTAGCTTCAAAAAAATTGCTGTTAACCGGGAGTGTATCCAATAGGCTGGTAGAATTGCCTCATTATATGGCAATGCTTAGCCGTTGGCCGAGATAAAAGCTAGCTTTTGTGCTCTTTGAAGAGTCGAACAATCACTTTGCAATATGCTTAAAAAGTAATAGCAATAATCGTTGAGTAGTCAATTGCAATTAAAAGAACTTCTATAACCAAATATTCTAGGTACTTTTTCTTGCAAAGTCGGCCAACTGTGCTGGTGCGGTCAAGAGCTACTCTGCCTGACGCGTTCGTAAGAGCCAGTGCTAGGAAACTTCGTCTGCATGCTTTAAACTTGAGTTTGAATGCATGACAGTTGAAAATTTGAAAATATAGTTGCTGGTAAACTGCAAGATAATCTTCCAGTAATGTGTTAATCCTAAATCTTAAGCATGTATGTGGCAAAAGCATGCGAGATATAGACTTTTTTCTGTAACCTTACAGCTACGTGTACTGATCTCGTTAGTTTAATATCTTGATGCATAGCAAAATATAAAGCGTAAGTGCTTGCAATGCCAGTATATAACCTTTAGACGGCTGTGATACGAAGATGCTGTAGCTTTGGACTGTAGTTAAGGGTTGGGTCCCACATCCTAGCACTTAGTGTTGACATATTTATAAGTTATAAAATCAAAAGTAGCGTTTATCCTTGGTATGTCAGTACGGTTGTTTTGGTTTCTTCAGTAGGAAAGCTGACACATGGCGTGCCAGAAAACTCCGTCTTCAACTCTCCTCTTATTTTTGCAGTCTCCAAAATTTCATCGACCATCCTTACACTACGCCTTTTAGATAGGCAATACCTACAAATTTCCGATAAACGGCGATATTTGCCTAGACTACTAATTTGCCTAGGCGACTACTGCTCTGTAAATTGATTATCATCTTTCTGTCTATGACAAGAGCTAATTTTCACTTAGTGACTCATTCTTTCAAACGTATTTACGCTGTTACAGTGTCCATTCTGAAAAATGATAGCAAGAAGCATTTGCGCTACGGGAATGTGCTTAGCGCAATCCCGCCAATACTCGCACCGTACTAAACCCAAGACCATCTGAGCCGTCTCTAATTACTTTCCTAATGGCTGTTCATGTCACTTGAAATGTTATTCGCTGTTATACCACGTTAATTACGCTTTTGTTCCATGGACAAGCATCTGTTTTCTCATTACGATGACACGTGTCAAGATGACAGATTTTTATTTCAAAGATGAAGGTTTTTTTTATATGTGCAACATGTTTGACAGTTGCAAATGTCAAACGTGAAAATTATTCGTTATTAAATTAAACGTGAAATTCGAGTTGTTAAATGTTTTATTTTAAGTTCTTAATGAATATTAACGTACACGTTACATTAAAGAAAAATGTCAGTACCCCAGCAAAATTAAACATTAAAACTGTAAAAGAATAAAATAATTGGGGACAGTCTGGTATATCATACGAAATAAATAATTATGTACCTATTTGATTTGAATAATGAATACTCTTGTATATGAATACACTACGTGCCTTTCTTATAACCCAACAAATTATTGCTCAACAGCCTTTTTAATACGACCAAATCAGATAGTCTAACGAGGCTCAAGCGAATGGGCTCAAGGGCCATACTTTACAATTCGTCATCATAAAGGCGAGTTATTTTTCATAAAACCAAGAGTGCCATTCAAGATCACTCGTAATCTTTTTTTAAGTACGTATTTGTTGAAGAAAACCTCCGCTTGACCTTATGAAGATGATCCCTACTTGGTACAAAGCTGAGTAGCAAGAATTGGGCTTTTAATAAAGGTATTTTTTGTCCTGTTTTTGTCCTTAGTGACCGTTTGTTTCTAAGTGTATGTTATTGGAAGGGAAAAGGGTCGAGAACGGTCATTTCGTATTATGTGGTTATTTTTGATTAAATTACAATAATTATTAGAGTCCATGGCAATGATGTCTAGCAGACAAACTACTGTGCTTGTTATAATGCTGTAACTATTGAAAGTTGAACTTTTTGGAGATTAATCTAAGACTGTAGTAGATGATAAGTTGATCTACTTCATACATAGGTAAACATGTAATTGCACTTTTTACATGTCCGCATAAATGATACAGTCAAAAAGTTTGATTTTCGTTTGACCTTTAATAACACCATTCACCTTAACACAGCAAACATCCAGATACATTTCCAGAATTTTTGGCGCTCTATCCCCAATAAAAAGCACCTGACTTCTATTTCCATCGCGGCACATGGCGGCTTCTAATTGAAGTCGCGATGTCGTCTCGGAACAAATTGCCGTGACGAAGCGGACGGTGTGCACTAAAGTGACAGTTGACGGGGTATGCGTCGCAGGAGTAACCTCGTAACAATGTTTGGGCGTAAGGAATTTTGTGGAGTAATGAGTTGGGATTTTTATACATGTGTTTTTTTTTCTAAGATTCATTAAATGACCCCTCTCGCTATGGGTGCATGGTGAGAGAGTGTCAGACTCTTACTGATTAAAACCCATCATGTTCCTTATTAAACCTTTGATGTATTAGGGCTGTGGTAACTCTTTCGAACAATCCCGCAGTCCATAAAAAGTGTTCTGTTTTTCTTAAGGTTGAGGGTCAGTTACAGATTATGCTTTAGAATCTTTGCAAGGCATGGAAATCACATACAAAGTCATAACGAGATCAACACTAAATAGATGATTGAATATTTTAGTACGTTAAAAAGTTAAATTGATAGCACAAATAATATTGCTCAGTCACACGTTACGTTGGAATTTATTTTATAATCTCGCGGAATAAAATAGAATACATTAAACTCGAATTTGTCAAAATCAAAACGTGGGAGTGGCGATAAGTTTCGCGCAAACGATAATTTTTCAATTTTAAATTGTTCTTTATGTTGTACAGTGTATTGCAGAAAATACGGCCGATTGTCAGCAGGAAATAAAAATGTCAGCGCTCTGGATAAACTGTGAGTTCGCTTTGAAGGAAAACAGAACTATTTTCTGGACTTATCGTCGCGAACACATAAACTTCGCTCTTTAAAAGCGTTAAGACGAGATTAACTGGGGTTATTTCTGTTAAAGTAATTGTAGAACTGTTTTATGTTTACTTCAGAAATAGACTAATCTTTCAAATTGAAAATTGTCGGGTTGCAAATGTCTGATTATGTAGCTATTTTATGTTCTTCCTAAGAACCACTAGAGGCTACTATTGCCTAAGATTAATTAACTACAGAATTATCTTATTCTAATTGGTGAACACAATTAACGAAACATAACCGACTGCAGGTAAGTATGATTATTATACCAATTTATATTAAGAACACTTCACAAAACCATTCAGAAGTTTAGCATGTGTAAAGGGCATTAGGAGTTAGTGAAACTTAAAACCTCATTAGTTATTTACCTTCAGCGTCCTCGCTGTCCAGCATCCTATCAAGTTCAAGGTCATCATAGTTGTGTACCATAGTGTTGAGTATTGTCCGAACTTTCTCCTTCTCGATGCGGCCTTGCTTCTCCGAGTCGAACATGCTGAATGCACGCCGCAGCACTGTAGGACAGAAAAAAGGACAACATTTATTTCTGGAATGTATTTTATAAATTTGACAGAAATATAGACGCAAATAAACTATTTTTTTAACAACTTAAATACTATATACAAGTAAAATAAAAACGTATAGGTGTAAAAGAACATTTTAGGTGTCGATGTATTCCTCCGCATCACTATCCTCAGGAAACGTGCCCAGAAGACTTATTTAGATATTCGTTTTAATGAAAACACAACATAACATAAGTACATAAACCACAGTTTTAGAGTTTTTCCTATCTTTCTTCGGTAGAAAATAATTTTCCAAAGTCTTGACACTTCATAACGTTATCTTCAAAGAAAACGAACCTCTCGCTATCTAAAACGGACATCCTCAAAACAGCCACAAATTAGTTATTGATTTCACCCGTTAAAAGTTAAGCGACAAAAGTTACGGGTATTGAAAGCGTCTAAATTTCAAACGGCGCTCTGTGCGATCGGCGAACCCTTTGCCCTTTTAGTTCAAAGAGACCGGTATTTGCGGAAAAACGATAGGTACAACGTCACCACAAACTTTGTATTGGCGTATTTTGTTCCGATATCGGTAGCAAAATTAAATGGTTTTTGATATTTTTATTTTTAACATTAACTTTTGCCCATGTAATCGTGAAAAATTTGTCGTGCATGGGGAATAAAAGCCTATAGTAGGTTTTCTCAGTAAATGTAACATCTAAAATTGAAACAGTTTAGACCAGTTGCTCCAGTGGTTATGACTAAAATTCAGCTTCGTAAATGAATAGGTATGACTATGTTTTCAAAAAACCTTGTTACTCTACAAAAGTAACAATTCTACACATTTTGAATGTCCATAATACTTTAGGTATGAAACAATAAACGAAACACGTTTACGAATTCCAAGTATTCTGTCAGTTGTGGCTTTAAACTTTTTACGAACCTAACTCCGGCTCCGGCTTTGGCATTCTAAAGCCGAAACAATTTAAGAGCAAAGCGTTTTCGGTTTACACTTGTGGGAGAAAATATTTGGTCACTAGCGAGAAGAAAATAATATTCAGATTATTTATTAATGTGATAGAAGAAAAATGAATCATTGTAGCTAATAAATGAGTAATGCTATTCATCACCGCAAGTGTCAAAGCCACTTGGCACAGATGCAGATTTAGTCACCTTTTATATATGCTAACCGGTCAGAGTAATTGTTTATGTTATCCCAAAAATTAATAATAATTTATCACTGAACTTCTAATAAATAATCTATTACTGCAGCTGTTTTGATTAATACATTTTCTCAATTCATTAAATAAAACCATCATTTGTTACTATATTCATATCTATTAATCATCTGCTAATGTGACAAATATTACTCCAGAGTTTTCAAACATATTTATAAAATAAAATATTAATATTTAGCTCAGAGTCATTGAAATTCGATTTATCAAAAATCTGTTGTATAATACTGAAAGTGTTTTAGCAAGTGATAAATATTGTAGTTTTTACCCTTTTTTATTGGCCTCTAGTGTACACCAAATGAGTAATGTCGGCCGGGAGATTAAAATTGATTGCTTGTGGTCCCAAAAATCTAGTTTTACTGTTTTAAATCTCTGGACCGTTTTGTTTTTAAATTCTCTCTGGATTATTGGATGAAATAATTTATTTAGGCTTTGTTGGGCATTTTAGGTTTGAAACAAAAAGTGTTATTGATCACCGCTATGTTAGAATAATTGGTGTGGCGTATGTAAATAAAATTGCGGTATTATTTTAGGTTTTAAGATTTTTAGAAAATGATATGCTTTACCGTGTTTCGGAGGGAATGATAAACTAAAGATCCCAGCTTTCATTTGAACATCTTTGGCAGTCGTTTCAGATATTCAGAAGCCAGTAAGTCTGACAAAAAGTTTTACTTAAGGGTTCGCAACTGGGTTGAGGAAGTCCGATAGGCATTGCACCTTGTAAAACCCTTTGACTCAGCTGCATCCGGTTAAGCCCGGTTTCCACTGCGAAAGGGTAATGTGCGGAAAATGGTTAGGCGGAACGGACTCCTTTTTAATGAAAGAGGTTTGCGTTTCCACCAACGAAGAGTTGGTCATTTGATTTCCACTGCAAAATGAAACTCAGATAGAGAAATGAGCGGACTGAGCTGAACGGAAAATGAGAAATGAAAAACGAATAGATAATTTCCACAGAGAACGAGTTCAGTTGAAGTTTTGAGCTGGTTGTGTGTGTGGTCGTGTTGTTGCGATGTTATCGAGTGACTTTCTGTGTGGAAACGCTACTATGTAAATTGTAATTGCGAGTTGAGCGTAGTCCGTAAGTACTCCGCTCCGCCCCCTAGAACTGAGCGAGCTCATTTCTACTCTTTCTACACGCTCGGCTCTTTCCGTCCGACTATTTGTTGGTGGAAATATAAGTATGCAGTTTGCGTTTGCGAGTTTAACGAAGTCATTAATGGGTCCGTTCCGCTCGCGGTGGAAACCGGGCTTTAGACTGGATGCCGACCCCAACATATTTGGGTAAGGGCTAGGCTATAGGAAAATATTACTCTTTTCATATTACATCATTACTTCATGTTATCGTACAAAGTTTACTATAAGAAAATTACTTCCTTAACTGTCTAAACGTCAAACACAAGGCTTCTCAAACAGCGTAGAACGTAATGTTTACGTAAATAATTTCATGAACGATACGCTTGAAGTTATCATCATTAACCAGTTTACAGGCTGCTACCCTTATCAAGCGTCGGCAATCAGAAGTCGATCGGGGTCGTAAACTGATGGGGGAATATTGTTTATACTCAGGTATATACTTTAAATATAATTAAGAGGATTTTTTGTTGGTTTGTAGCCCGAAGGCTTTGAAGCTACTGAAGTGATTTGAAAAAATATTTCGTTACAGGAAAGTTATAACACTATCCTATAGTACATGATGAAAAAGGCTATATTTTGTTTAGGTACGAGTGGAAACGCGGGTGAAACCGTGGGTTAACAGCTAGTAACTCGAAAGTTTGTATGTAGGTAATGGATGGATGAATAGATGCTTGTTCATCTTTGACGCAAAAACATCTAAACGTCAGAACAGCACCATATAAAATAACCTTTGTCGACGTGAGGAGACAAACATGTCATACAAAATGTTATACGGAACATCGGTATTCTTGCTTCAGCCTTTTAAAACCTAAACGACATAAGCACAACTCCTTGCATCAGCAATGACGCTGTACAAACATAATTACATGGCAATTAAGCGCTGCAGCAAAATTAATGGCTGCTCGCTCTTCGCTGCATATCATGGACAAAACGTTCGCGACATTAACATTAAGCCAGGTCGTCGCTGGAAGGCGCTGGAAATTATAAAGCTGCTTTACGGGTGTAGACACGGGTTTTAATTGGCTCGTGAAACATGTCGTTTTATGGTGACGTTATGAATAAAATCTACGTATATGTGTGCGTGAGATGTGATATTGCAAATGCAGCACCATACCTTTGTAGAAAAAATCTTATTTTAATTCTCTAAATACGTACTGACTACTCTGTATAAAACATCTTAAGACATCTTGAAACTTTTAAATGAAAGAAACATGTAAAACTATGGTATATTTGAGAAAGACGTGTTTACCGTAGTCTATCCTGAGTTAATTACCTACTCCCGGACCCGGATAAAAAAAGGTTTATTTCCTTTCTTAGGTTCTAGACTACATATGTACGTATATATGTATGTCGACGTGAAAGCTCAGCAGACGGGAGAGCTAATTCTCGGAAAAATATTTTTCAGTATCAAGTATAAAAATACCTATCAGTTTAAATGAACAACAGGCATTTTATAACCCTAAGATTATACTTCTACAATGGACAAAGAGATATTTCAATTTAATATTCTAAAGACGTGGATTTTAATCCAACAATGTTGAACACAGCTGTCTGCCTGAAAAGGCTTGCAAAGATACTGAATGTCTCATTCAACATCGCATCATTGTTCTGCAGTTATAAAAGATCACCGAGAACATCTTTTTTTATCTTTTAAAGAAAGACTTGTCTATTTATTAGACGTGAACGTGTTCTCCATTTGGAAGTTTTAAAAACTTCGTTTCGCGAAGGTTTGCTTTTTATTTTTCTGTTTTGTAAAATGTCTCGTCCCTTTTGTAGGTTGTTCTTAATATTTATTTTTGTGAACTTTAGATATATTTAGCAAGATTGTTGCAGTGGCTTCACTCGAATTTTGAAAAGATCAGCCTTTTTATATTGTCCCACTGCAGACCACAGGCATCTTTTCATACAGAGAAGGAATGAGCGTTAATCACCATGCTTTTTTAAAGCGGATTGGAAATTCCAGACTTTTATATCCAGGCTTCCTTGAAAAAATTCTTCGACTTTACACAGTCATTGGTCAGTTATAATAATATTATAAACAAGGGTTAACTGAATAATTATGTATTAGGTTCAGCAGTGGACGGCGATTGGCTAATATGATGATCATCAAATTACTTTATGTTATATTTTTTACCGTCACGCGTTTCGCTTATCGCTTGCGCGAAAGACGAATAGGGGTGAAGTGAAACTTCTTTGTTTGATAAAGAAAAATATAAAATTGCAAAAGTTTTTACTATCTCGAATCTTCTTTAAGAGTTGCCAGAACTTTTGTATCGAGATAGGGGTTGAAGATGTTTCCAATTCATGTTATATTTGAATAAGTGCTTATTACATAGTTTTTTTTTTCAATGCGGGAATAAGAAAAAGGTCCAGGTATATGTACCTACACAAGTATAAGCTATTAATATTACTAAATAAGTACTTCCATTTTACAATAATTAAAAAAAAAATACTTTTGCTGGACTGAAAGCCGACCCCAACATAGTTGGGAAAAGGCTCGGAGGATATATAATTTAAAATACTTTAAGACTGATATTTTACCGAATACAAGACAGTTAAATACACCCTTGCTTTAACATTTTTATTCACAGTAAAGTATCATTTTGACGTTTTAAGTATCAATTAAAAATAATTGCTACTATTCATAAAAAAATAATGACTTTCAAAAGTATAATTTTAAATCGAAACAAATGAATAAATCCGAAATAAATAATGAAGTTAATTTGCAATAATTCTGTAGCCGATCTGTCCATATTTTACGGCTAGGCTGAATATATGCCTTCCGTGGCCAGAAGATAAAATAAAAATGGCGCTGAGAGTACTATGCGGCTTAGCAATTTGCTTCATGCATGCAATTTTGCATTTTATGTATTCTGAGAAATGAAATTTCAATTTAGGTAGAATATTTTTATAGCTGTGTCTTTATATTTTCTTCTTGATATGTTATTTTAGTGCTGCATATACAGAGATATGATGATATACCTATTATAATAATAATTTAAGTCCCATAATTTTGACACTTTATAACGGTGTATCTTTCAAGATTTTATAAGTATTGTAGTGTCGTCATTATACAAAAGTTTTTATTTTTAATTTTAATACCTAAGATGAAAGATCAGAAAAAAAATGAAATAACTTACTAATGATTTGTCCATCATCCCTTTGATCCTTTCTTCGGCTCTGAAACACGTAACAATATCTACAATTACTATAAAAATCATTATAGACTTTAAAAAATTATTATCTACCACAATAAAAAATAAATAAAAGGAGAACTTATTTTATTTTGATTAAAAAAGAACACACCATTTTGGAATTATTAAATGTCAAATGGAACTATTCAAAAATTCAAAAATAAGCGGGCTCTGGCCAACGCGCGCGGCGAGTACACAATACTGGCCGGTAAGAAGGAACACGTTCGAAATTTAAACGAGGTGTTACGAGCACAATGCTTGATCGGGACAATTTTTGGTTGACGTGATCTTGTAGCGGCGGCCTAGAATTTATTTTTGGATTTTATCAATATAGTTTTTTTTTCAATTAAATAATGTATCTACTTGCATGTGTTTGAAGGCAAAGGTTTTTATTTAATACGGGTCTATTAAAAGTTATTATGAAAAGTTGGAACCCAAGTACTAATAGTAAGTACACCCGGTGCCTTAAGTGCATATGCATAAATGACCTTTTTACTTAGGGATTTCCACATTGGAGACATAAGATTATTCGTATGTAATCTCATTTATTTTCACTCTACCCTTTCAAACGGTTTCAATGTTCACATTTCTACAGGATTTCCCAAGGTATTTAAAACCCCTGCATTTTTACCAGTTGCCACGGCAGGTAAATTGAAAATTCTAAAGATTCTGTGATTTAAAACCTAGCCATTTTTTTTTTGTAAAAATAGCATTGATTATCTTTTTTATGAACAAAAAAACTGCGAACAAGACGTCTATACTGTGTACTGAAATAAGAAAACAAATGTGAAAAGAAAATGATCTAGACAGCTTCTAAATAATAATTGAGTTCCCACGTTATTACTAAACAAATCAAGCATTTTATTTAGTTTTACGTACCCAGATTGTTTCGTTTCATCTTGTAATTTTCAACATACTATTATAAATCATGAAGATAATTAACATATTATTTGTTCGCAAGTTTAGAATTACAAAACATATTTATTTCAGCTAAGACTTTTTGTTTTTTAGCATACCTTTAAACCTTTTTCAAAATTGCCACTGTATCTGTTAACTACTTTCAAATGATTCAACCTGTTTTAATTAAAACTTTATTAGACTTATTTAACTGTAAAATATTATTTAAATAACACTTTTCATGCTCACAAATTCATTTCACCAGTGCAAAAATTATCAAACAAAATATTATCTTAAAAAAAATAGCTTCATTTTTCTGCATTTAAAATTTATTTCGCTCAACGTTTACATAAAAGAAAAAAATGTAGTACATTTTTCACATATTAATAATGTTATGATAACCTGCAAAGTAACCATAAGAAACATTTGAATATTCATAAAAAACTCATCAAATAAAATTGCATTCTGCCAGCAAAATGTTTAGAGACAATTTATAGCGTAAAATTCTTTTGAAGAAAATACTCAGCGCGCCGTGAAAAGTATGCATTTAAAGTACTCACACGCTCACACTAAACAGTCGGCAGACAGTTGGCCCGATGATTGAAAAAAAAAAAAATTAAGAGAACAATAGATAGATAGATATATACTTTATTATGTGCACCAATTTAAAATTACAAAAACACCAGTTTAGGTGACACAATGGGCGGTCTTCCCGCTAAAAGCGGTCTCTTACAGACAACCCTTGGATGGATTTAGAGAAAATCATGAAAGTTTTTAGTCGGTCTGATACCAGCCGAATACCTGATCATTTTTATGTGCGTACTACCATTCATTTCCATATTTTTTTATGAGCCCGAACAAACTGTCGGTCGACTAAAAGTTTGCAGTGTGCAAGTATTCTTAATATAAGCCCAAGAGAATGTCTCCTCTCACCGTTTAGACATTTAATTAAGTCTAAATTAGATTTTTATTATCTTAATTTCGTGTTCTCTGCTATATTATTTTAACATAATAGACTCTTACAGGTCTCTTATGGTTTATTTTTTATTCATGTTTAAGATAATTCGAAGACGGTGGTTTAGTAAAAGGTCACTAAAGTGCCTATGGTGTGTATGTATTAGATTAAATAAACCAAGCGACATTGTATACGCTTATACTTCAACCAGATTTTTTCAATGTTTCCTATTTATTTAAGCTACACTATTACGAAGGAGTGGGAAATTTTTAAGCAACAATTATTTCTAATAAACAAAACAAAATTATCAATCCACTCTATTCTTAAGGGAACGCAGATTTTTTTGTCCTTAACAAAATTCCTCGGATAAATACATTTTCAAAGAAGATGAAGAACCATTATCACAACAGGGATTTAAGAGAAATCTTAGCGAGAAAGGCAAGCAAGCCAATCATCGCTTTTACAACGGTCCATAAGCCAATACCCCTTGAGATTTACGCGATTCCAAGGAAATAACACTCCGATACAACGTTGGAATGAGGTATAGATTCTTTGTTGGAAAAATAAGGAATTATTTTTGGTACTAGCTGTTGTTCGCTGTTTTACTTGCTTCCCAAGGGAACTTCTTCTCGTATTCAAATATTGCCTATTTAATATGCTCATGTTGTTTATAATCTATTTTACTTTTATAATTTATTCAGAAAGAGTAACAAACTGCAACATATCCAATCTTGATGTTTTTTTTTTTTTAAATCTCAATTTTTTGACCACAAAACTGTATAATTTCAGCTTAGCTCACCTTCGCAAAACTTACTGAAACGAATTTGATAAAGAATGTGTTTCAAAATAGCCACAGCACTTACATTAAATAGGGAAATATAATATTCCACTTATAATCACTTTAAATAATTTCTATAACGTTAAGGGTGACGGGTTTGATGTAATCCGGTTAATTTATGCATAGACTTGGCTGTCTCCTGATCCCGCGACGCTCCGTTCAGAATCATTTGACTTGTCTATTGCCTGTATAATTTTCATTAGCATATTATTTGAAACATCCCTGAGGATCGTAAATCCTTGGAATTTATAATGTTTATTATAATTTGGAGATCAGGATGTTTTAAGTAATTACTTTAGAGATATTCAATAAATATATAAAGAGAAAATACTTTTACATGCCTATTTCCCTTCTAAAGATCAAAATATGTTTTAAATGTTTAACACGTTTTTGATTCTAAAAATAAAATATTATTCATAGCACACCTTTGAAATAAATAATAAAAATGACGCAGGTACAAAGTCACGGCGTTCAGATTTATAAAGTTTATAGTTTGTCATGTAGGCTTGCCTCGCCTACAAACTATTGTCGACGTTTATAGCACCACAAATTAAATTCTATACCTACTTTTATTTATTTAATATATTTTTGTGACATTTATAATTTTACGACCTTATAATACGGAAATAATTCTGAACTAGATATTCAACAAAAGTTGATTTTAAAAAAATACGGAAGTCTGAAGTGAAGTTACACGTGATTGTATTATTTCGTGGGTTTTCATTGAAAAGTGTAAATATTTCAGGCTCGCACGTTATGAAGAAAGAGTTTTTGCTGTATCATTTTTAACATAGTTTGAATTGTGTCCCAGTTTTTCGAGAGAAAAGAAAAGGATATTTACTGGCAATAAGTTATTTTCTAAAATGTTAACTAAGACTGAACTGAGAAGAACTGAAAAAAAAATATCATTCCTGTGGGTATAAGGGCAAACCCACTTAAAATAACTTTTTAATAGCTCATCATAGATAACTTTAAAGCAGAAATACAGACCTCAATAGAAATCTCAGAGAATGAACTTAAAAAACCGCAATTTTCTTCTACCAAATTGTTCCCAGTAAAAACTTTAACTATGAGCCATCCGGTTTTTAGCTGTGGCCTTAATGACGTTCATTTGTTTGAATTTTTCACGACTTTTAACGCTGAAAAATTAATTTTAATTAGACCTCTTTGGAGCTGAAACTTCTGACGCCTCTTTAGGAATTGTGTGAGTCAATTTAATGGGTTTTACAGTTTCTTTAAAGTTTAAAACTATTGTTAGAAGATTTTTGTATTGTAGAACAAGATTTTGATTTGAACAATTATTTGGGAGCGCTTATTATCGCTTCAGATATCTATTACAGGTACAAATTATAAAACTTACTAATATAAATAAATTAGAATGTGGTTGAGCCTATTGAGACAAAATATTGCTAAGTGCCTTGCTTGTGAGAAAGGTTATAAATGTCTGCCTCTGTTGATCTACTATTTCATATCCCATTACATTACACTTCAGCTGAGGAAACATACCCCCAAACCAGCTTCCAACTTCTAAGGATCGCATATAAATAGTTAATCCTTTCAAGTTGTGATATCGCAAACTATGCATAGTCTGCATGCACAGCGTCCATACTAATTACGCACTTTATTGCGTCGAGTATTGAAAAAGAGAACAATAAATAAACAAAACAGGTACCGTCTTACCACAAAATCTTTTAAACGTCAGTTTAAGACTTGTCTAAAAAATGTCAGATTATGGCGTTGACATATGGTTCATTTTGCAGCCATAATTTTTTTAGACAAGTGTAAAACAGACGTTTAAGTTTTTGTAGTTAGGCCATTAGAGTCTATCCATAACTATCCTGTCATCCTGGACCTGTTAACCACCACACAACAGTACCTACCAACACAAATTCATGAAAACATCGTTAGGCGTCGGTGTTGCCATGCTCAAAAAGATACACTTGTCGGCCGCATCCGGACAGCTGTCGCAGGAAGCTCATCCGTCACCTCTGGCAACACTGGCTTGACATGGGAAACATTGTTCGGGTATTTTGTGTTGCTAGTTCATATGCTTGACTACGTATTCGTTTACTGAAATTGAATATTTTCTTGGTTAGGGGAAAATTGTATAGTAATTTTCTGTCCAAGGTGATTTTTTTAACCAGAATTTACTGTCCACGATGCACATATGACTCATGAGACAGGGAAGTTATCAAGAATTGGAGTGTAAAATAGTATGGACCAAATATTAAT
Source organism: Helicoverpa armigera (assembly GCF_030705265.1). NCBI lineage: Eukaryota > Metazoa > Arthropoda > Insecta > Lepidoptera > Noctuidae > Helicoverpa > Helicoverpa armigera. Next base: position 2,279,538 of record NC_087127.1, on the reverse strand, counting down.
TTTTGATTACGTAAATTATCTTCTTTTTCAGCATTGAAAAAAACCGTCTTTTGATGTTCAACGAGGAACCTACGTGCTTTTGGATGACCTTTATTTTAATCATATACTTTTGTTCCAGTTTATTAGATCATAATTTTTTACTGTCGTGAATTGAAGATATAAGTCATCAAATCATCCGGCAATATTGCATTAGAAAATATTTTTTTGATTTTTTATTCTAGTTTTCATGAAAACTATCTAATCTAGTATAAGGACAACAGAGGACTTAATATGGAATGTCCTGGAAGATTATTTATTTTATTTTAATCTTGTTTGCAGGCACGGAACAAACCAGCCGATGGTGGTGGCCACGTCAACCAGAAGAACGCTGCAGGACAGAAATCAACGACACCTTGTCAAAAAGGTAGATAAAAGACCTTAATTATAAATTTTATAATAGAATAGAAATTAAAAATAAATAGAATATACAAATGAGAACCTTCTATTCTGGGATGTTGTTTAAAAGGAGTATGTAAATATTTTTTTGTAAGCAACCGATAAACAATAGCAAGCTTGGTGGTTGGTGTACGCTTTGGTATAATATTTTGATAGACTTTACAGAAAAAAAACGTCTGAACCTACTAGTTTGGCAATAACTGTATAGGCAGTTTATGTGTGCAAAATACGTAAAAAGTGACTTTGTCTGGACAATTATCATCACAATATTTTTAAATAATTCTTTACAATTTTACATAATCGTTTCTGCCCCTTTCAATTAATGTATTTAATTGTCTTGTTCCACAATAGGTGGCCCAAAAACCCCGGTAAAGCCGTCAGCACAGAAAGGAGCAGCGAAGACCGCGCCCCCGAAGCAGGCCGCAGCGGCAGCGGCAGTCAAAACTCCTCAGGGCAAGAAGAAGAAAGGGCATAAGCATCAGCAGTATGAGCTCATTGTTACCATCAATCTGGTGAGTAGACCTGATAGAGGACTGTTTAGTTATGAGAATATAGGTGGCAAAAAATACATAATATTCCTCACACATTCACAACGCCATATAGATACGAAACTATGACCGAGACCAAAGGAAAGCGGATTGGAGATTTTTTTTAACTATACTTACCAAGAAAATTTCGTTACTAAATCGTTTCGTCTTCGCTCGCTTAGAAGCATATCTATTAATAATAGTATTTATTTACTTAGGCTTTATTTTAAAAATTCTGAGATAATTAGGTTGTCGTTCTTATAGGTCTTGCATAGAAAAAAACTCAAATGCTAATTACTATTTGACTGATGGAGCCATTTAGTTCGTGACGGACTCCATGTATACTTTTTCCGCCTATGCCTATGATCTCTAAAAATTGTTGCTGTTGGCACTAAAAGTTGCTACAGTACCCTCTATTCTATCTGTTCTTTCTCCCTATAACCGTTATCAAGCTTTATTTCACAAAACGAAACCAAAACAAACTAGCCAAAGTAACAAACTGTCACATAAAGTGGGCCTTATCGCGGGAAACTTTAGCTTCCGTTTCTTTCTAACTTTTACATTTTTATATCTGTTGTCTCTCTTGTGTGCTTTTTGCAGATACGGAATACGTAATCGTCAAAGTGATAGGATTATCGAATGCCGTTTGGAGAGCGTAACTGTTTTTTTTTAACGTATTTTATTTTGATTTTGTGTTTTATACAAAAATATTTTAGTCAAGTCCAATACAGTATGAAAGCAAAACGAACTCAGGAATTTTAGACTATTGTATCGATTTTTTAGCTATTACTGCTATAATATGATTGTAAGATTTACCTCGGTATTTTCTAAAAAAAGTTTTGAGAGCCACGCACACCTTGACCAAGTACTAAAAACCGAAATACTTTTAAGAGCTCCAATTTGTTTTCCTCAATACTTTGTCAAAAGACGATCGTTAAAACGACACTATTAGTTGTATAAACTTCATCGCTATGATTTTAGGGCGTTTTTTATATGACCAATGTTCACATTCGCCCACATTATAAGAATGGATGGAACGTTGGAATCATAATTTTCTTGTTATGACATGTGACATAAATGTCAAATGAGTTCTTAATTCTTTTAGCAGCTAGGCCCTTGAAGGTCAGTAGTAAATAGCTACCTGTAGCTATCTGAAAATTTGAAAGCTGAATGGTTTGCTGGCTTGGTTTTACGTCCTGATCTCAAAAGCTTGGTACTTAAATAGACAACTATCTAGAAACTGCCGGCTTCTAGTAAGATTTGAAACATCATTGAAGTGTATGGTAGTTTACATATCGATAAGAGCAATATCTTCTTTACTTTATTTAAAAATAAATAGCTTTAGAAAAGAGTCAATCTAATTTATCAAATAAATAGTTCTTTTGCGGAAAAAAAACAATTAGTGAAGTTTTGTATTTCTTCAAGATATTCGATTATTTTATAGTACCTACATAGAAGCTAGTTCGTAGTATCCAGTACCTACTACGGTACTAAGTTATTCTAGGTTTTACGCACTTTTGTAATCCATATACCTATTAATTCTTATCCCATAACCTTGGGCACTCTAACTTTAGCTGAGATTTTATTTCTATACCACATTAAAATGTATCAAAAATACAATGTCATGTAGACTGCTTTTACGAGGCAAATAAAATGTGGATAACATTAATTTATTGTCTCTAATATCAGGGAGATATTTTATTGTAAAAAATCAGGAGTGCCAGTAATGCAGGTACATTAAATTAAATTGGTTTTTATTTATTGTTGTATCCAGTCTTACCAAGGGGTATTTCTAAAGGTTTGCCCGGATAATAGGTTGAAGGTGTCAGGTAGGCAGTCGCTTCCACTGGTACTCAGCTGCATCCGGTTAGTCTGGAAGCCAACCCCCACATATTTGTGAAAAGTCTAGGTAGATGATGTTAATTTATCCAGCGGTAAATATTTTTAAAGCGCCTAAGGAAAAATTTTCCTCCTACTACCTTTTTGTGTGCAAATGAAAATATTTGCTATGCAATATTGGACAGGCGCACTAATCATTTTCTATAGATTTTTTCCGGTATATTTCAGTTCAGTTTCAGTCTATGGTTTTCCTAAATGAATGCCTATCATAAACTTATATCCAGCTTTTAAGCCTTTGCAATTTCCAATTTGCGTAATCTCGTTGCTACCTGAATAGTGACAGTATGTTTACGCAATGCATTTAATATTTTATATAATGTTTTCGTTAAATATGAACTCAATTGAATTTCTTATTAAGTTATGCGAAAAAACTTTAATTAAATCATTACATTATCTCCGGGAAATGAACTAAAGCAATATAGCAAATGCTTTACGGTTTTCCCAATAGATGTCGCTACTAACCTCATTAGATGGCAAAAATCGAGAAGTTCACAAGAAAATGTAGCGATAAGCCAAATTGACACTTACTTAAATAGAATACGGTTTATTTTAGCAAAATCAGATGATCTCGGTATTTAGTGACGTCACGGGTTGATGAGTCTATAATTTTCCCGCCAAAACTGTTTCGCGTTCCAAATGACACGCGTTGTGCCAAGAAGACCGAATATAATATTTATTTGTTCTACATTGACTGCGTTTTCAATGTGATTATGACGATGAAATAAAATGATGGGTTTTTATTGAAATATAAATACATTTATTTTTGTATCTTTTAAATATCAAATTTAAAAAAGTATCAGCAGGTAGTGAGCGTGACAACTACATTATAGGTAATGATGAGTGCTAAAAGTAAAATTGTAATTTTTGCGCCTGAGAGAGATATCCCACGTCATTTTCACAGAGCATTTTCAGGTGCTTTCCGTTTTTATTATAAAAACATCCATTAAATAGAAAACAATAATCTGACATGGATTATAATTCCAATTAAACACTTCCTCGCGCTGTCACCATTATAGAACGCCCGCCTAGAGCAATAAGCAAAAATAATTTTATTTTAAATATAGAATCTCACTTATATCCAAGCTGACAATGTCGCGTCGCGCATATTATCGCCAGTACGATAACACTAATCGTTTTTAAAAATAAATACAAACTTAACATAAAATTAACGAAACAAAAAAAAGTAAAAAACCAAAGGAGTATTCAGTGTGAAAAATATGTGTCTGTGCTAATATCTGTTTAAAAATAAAATTGTCCTTCACGTGGTTTCGTGTTTAAAAAAAGAAAACAATTAAAAAAAGAATGTGTTTTTCTTTTTGGCGCCATCGCCATATTGTTTTGGCTTTGTTTACTTGTAGTAATTGTCGTGAGCTTGTGCAAATACGTTCGAGACAGTTTTTAATTTTGATAATCAAATAGTCGTGCAGTTTTATCAATAAGTGAAAAAGCGTAAGCTGCATTACTGTGACTTTTAGTGTAGTGGTAGAATTTTGTGTGATTTTAGTTATCGAACGTGCAATTTAACTAAAATAAGTGGTTGTTGCATTTAAAACGCGTGTTAAATTATTATTTACAAATGAATTTGAACATGCTAATGCCTAGTTTTAAACACAGTTAGGATTGTGTAATGAGGAATATCTGGGGTACTTAGACCAACTTTTTTAAGAAGTTGGCGGCCAGCTTACACCAGCAGCCTCTGGGCCAATCATACCCAAAAGGCTGACAATACCTTGCGCATCCAATACAATAATGCTTTTAGGGTGATGTTGAGACTGCCACCATACTGTAGTGCATCGGGCATGTTCGCGGATGCACAAACGGACGACTACTTCGCTATTATGCGTAAGAAAGTTGCGTCGCTAGTACACAGAGTCAGGGGTAGTACCAACAGCATCCTTAAAGTATTCGCGGATAGACTGGATGGGCCTACACTGGATAGGTTTATCAAGCTGCATGTTTTACATGCAACTTGAGAACCCTTCCAGTGAATCAGGCGGTGTATTTTTTCTATTATTATTATTTTATACATTGTAATTATCTAACATAGTTTAAGTTGTTGTTTTGTTACTAACATTTTATGGGCCTTGACGCCTGAATATAAAAGATTTTTATTTTTATTTTTATTTATTTATGGAACCATTCTGTCCAAGACCAGGATGACTGACTTTTAGGAGCCTATGTTCACCAGTGGAAGGCGTTTAGTTGATCTAATGATGATTAAATACTAAGTGTTGACATCTTTTATCCAGTAGGATACTTATCATGTTTAGTAAGTCCACATGGTACATAATAGAGTAGACCCTGTTTCGGGTGTACTGTAGTAAATACACTGTATTAAATTAATTAAATGTTTCTTTCAAACATTTTGTTTAAAATAAAAAAGTAGTAAAAGTAGCGCGTACGCCCAAAACCTTGAATATAAAAATAATGCGATTTGATGACAAACGTCAATGATATTCAAAAATAAATACGCGTGAAGTGTCAGCGTGGTTTTAATTCATAAGAGAGATAGTTTTCAATCTTACTATCGAACATAAATATTAATCATTCAATAATTGAAAAGTAATAAACTTGCTTGACACGAAACAAAAGGCGATCATTAAGAAATATGATTAAAAAGTTTTCAAAAATAGATATCAAACTTTTTCAACGGTCATAAATTAGAGCTTTGAATAGGTACTAACTAACTAAAACTAAAAACCTTTTGCGAACGTGTTCCAAAACATTTTCGTAATGGGTTTCTAATTAGTTCTGAAAAGAACTTTTTAATACACTTTTGATAATATAGAAAGAAACTTAAAATGGCGGCTGCGAAGCCAGCTGAGGATATTTATCATAAAGAGTATAGAAGACTGAGAAGGCTTACCAGTGATTTGGCGATTCGACAGGTTTCAGTACGTATATATATCCTCCGAGCCTTTTTCCCAAACTATGTTGGGGTCGGCTTCCAGTCTAACCGGATTCAGCTGAGTACCAGTGCAAGTCAAAGCCGCGCGGATCGATCGATCATAAGGTTAAGCAACGCTTGGCGCGGTCGGTCCGTGGATGGGTGACCATCTTGTCATAACGAGTTCTTCCGTGTTTCGGATGGCACGATAAACTGTAGGTCCCGGCTACCATTTAAACATCTTTGGTAGTCGTTACGGGTAGTCAGAAGCCAGAAAGTCTGACAACCAGTCTTACCAAGGGGTATTGGGTTGCCCAGGTAACTGGGTTGAGGAGGTCAGATAGGCAGTCGCTCCTTGTAAAACCCTGGTACTCAGCTGCATCCGGTTAGACTGGAAGCCGACCCCAACATAGTTGGGAAAAGGCTAGGCAGATGATGATGCAGATGATGACCAGTGCTTTACAAGAAGCGACTGCCTATCTGACCTCCTCAACCCAGTTACCCGGGCAACCCGATACCCCTGGTTAGACTGGTGTCAGACTTACTGGCTTCTGACTACCCGTAACGACTGCCAAGGATGTTCAATGACAGCCGGGACCTACAGTTTAACGTGCCATCCGAAACACAGTCATTGGTGTCTAAGATATACTTAGAAAGTACATACAAACTTAGAAAAGTTGCATTGGTACTTGCCTGACCTGGAATCGAACCCGCGCCCTCACACTCGAGAGGTTGGTTCTTTGCCCACTAAGCCACCACGACTTCACAGGTTTCAGTACGTAATAATCTAATTTTTGAAATATGACTAATGTAGGTTCAGCAATTTTAATGTTCCTAATAAGTATTAATCTTAAACCAAATTAATAACTAACAAATACAACATACTAAAACACGGATAAGTTATTTACAGGCGCTTCTGGCCATCAAACTGTTTTTCGTAAACTTTTGAAAAGTTTAACATGACTAAAAATTTGAAATAACATACTTCACTTCAAGTTCTCTTTTAAAAACAGCAGCAGATTTATTCTAACATCGCTTCATTATTCCCAAAGATCGAAAAAGTGAAATAGTCTCGAGGCCACACTCTTGAATAATTTATTAATGACTATTAAAATAATCAAAACGAAAACATACAAGCTTATTTGCTATAACACGTGTTTAATTAGAATCTCTTTCAATTTCAGTCTGAATATGGCCTCACGGAAGAACAAGTTGCAGGTAAAAACCACAAATATTTTCTGAATAAACTCAAAAAAGGGCTTTTCAAAAAATTTTCACAGTCATTGGGGTGTCTCCCATAATACCGAAAATGGCATGATATTTGGTCCAACTCATACCTTCCTACCGGTCTTACAGCCGCTCCCCATACTCTATCTGTTGTTTACTGGAGATATAATTTTGACATTAGCCCCATAGAAGTAATTGTCAAATTGTTATCTCTAGTAAGCACATCAATCGATAGATAGAATATTGGGAACAGCCCTTAGAAAAATGTGGAAAATATACTGCATAAACTAATGATAAATTTGAATGGTCCCACAGAATTCAAAGAAGCCTTCATGCTGTTCGACAAGGATGAGGATGGCACAATCACGATGGCTGAGCTTGGAGTCGTCATGAGATCGCTTGGACAGAGACCTTCAGGTATGTAAGCACAAAAACACGTTCGGAAAATTTTTATCGGACTTAAACCAAATATTACGTAAAATTGAGCCTAAACGTACTTAACTTTTTGTTTGTTGACAAATACAAAAATAAGGGCATATAGTTTCTGAATGCGCGAGCGAAGCGAGCGTGAAATTTTTATCGGACTTAAACCAAATATTACGTAAAGTTTAGCTCAAAAGTACTTAACTTTTTGTTTGTTGACAAATGCAAAAATAAGGGCATATAGTTTCTGAATACGCGAGCGAAACGAGCGCGAAATTTTTATCGGACTTAAACCAAATATTACCTAAAATTTAGCCCAAACGTGGAATGGCTATGGAAAGGGCTATGCTTGGCATTTCTCTGAGGGATCGCATCAGAAATGAGGTAATCCGTCAGAGAACCAAGGTCATCGACATAGCCCACCGAATCAGCAAGCTGAAGTGGCAGTGGGCTGGCCATATTAGCCGAAGAACCGATAACCGTTGGGGTAAACGAGTTCTAGAGTGGAGACCACGCCTCGGCAAGCGTAGTGTAGGACGTCCTCAGGCACGGTGGAGTGATGACTTGCGCAAGACGGCTGGCAGGAGCTGGATGCGAGTAGCCGAAAATCGATCTCAGTGGCGTGCACTTGGAGAGGCCTATGTCCAGCAGTGGACTGCGATAGGCTGATGATGAGCCCAAACGTACTTAACTTTTTGTTTCTTGACAAATGCAAAAGTGAGGGCATATAGTTTCTGAATACGCGAGCGAAGCGCGCGCGAAATTTTAATTATTTTTTAAGACTTAAAACCAAAAAGTACGTAAAATGTAGCCCAAACATACATTTTCACGAATGGGGGGACTAGGTACGACACACCCGGGGGTCCCCCCACAGCGTTGACTTCCACGTAGTGACCCCTGGGCAACGCCGCGCCTGACCACCGTAACGGAGTGGCAGGCCGGCGGCTAACGAACGCTGTGCGTCGAAACGATAAAGTCTTGTGTTTCGAAATTGTCGGTGGCAATGCCACGTCTGCCGAGGGCCGCCTCCGGGCGCTGTCTCCCAAAAGGCCCTTCTCAGGGCCAAACCAAAGGCCCTTCTCAGGGCCAAACCAAAGGCCCTTCTCAGGGCCAAACCATGGCTCGAGATGTTTCGGCATCAGAGACCAGCCGCGCACCATCCGCGGCTAGTCTCATGCGAGATAGTGACGTCGTGTCCACCGATTTGTCCGACACGGAGTCACAAATGAGTGGCACGAGCGGCGTTGCAACCCGCCAGACCAGGAAGAGGGCCTTCCTCAAGCGGGGCTCCGGAGGCTCTTCAGACGCAGCTGAGAAGCCGGCGAAGCGGGCGGTTTTACAAGCCGACTTGGGGGAACAACCGGCGCGAAGAAGCCGAGCCAAGGCCAGCCACGGCGCCTCTGAAGTCCTCTACGCGGACTACACAGTGGAGGAAATGGAGCGCATGGCCCTGGAGGATCAGATGGAGATCCTCGAGGTGGCCTCAAGTCCTCCAACTTGAAGGGACCTTACAGAAGGCCCTGAAATGCCGGGCAGCGAGCTTGCTCGGCATTGTTAAAGAACTGGCGCAGCGCACCACCACCGAGGAGACGCGGCAACTGCAGGCGAAGGTGGATCGCCTGCAGAAAGAGGTGTCTGCGCTGCACGCGCGTGTTGCCGCGCCCACGACTCGGCAAGAGGGGACGTCAGAAGGTCCAACACCGTTGCCTCCCTCCTCCATCCTTGAGGATATTATCCGCAAGGTCGTTATGGAGGAGAGGGCCTTCACCAGAGCCTGCTTCGCCGGCATTGAAGACCGGCTCCTGCCGGAGACGCGGCTTCGCCCTCCACTCGCGGCGGATAAGGCGCCCGGACGGATGCCCATCGCACCGGGGCCCTCAACGGCTCCAGCCCAGGCGGAGCCCCAGGTGCTAAAGACCACCAAGGGCAAGAAGACGTCACCGGTCCCGACTACTCAGACGTTCCCTCCCGAACCGGTGAGGGAAGACGTACTGCTGCCCTCCACCACCCCTTCCAACCAGCCTTGGACTAAGGTGGTAAAAAGGAAGCAGAAAGGGAAAAGGTCGGCTCCTGAGCCCCCTGCAGTCAAGCCTGCAGCTCTAGCGGACAAGAGGAGGAAGCTCGCTCCTCCTCCAAGAACTGCAGCCGTCGTGGTCACACTGACCCCAGAGGCAGCGGAACGAGGGGAGACATATGAGTCCGTGTTACGGCGGGCTCGTACAAATGTCGACCCTGCTGAACTAGGGGCTGGCAGAGTCACGTGCCGGAAGACCCAAACAGGGGCCCGAATCTTCCAGTTCTCGGGGGCTCAACGCGGCACCAAGGCGGACCTCTTCGCGACGAAGCTCCGAGAGGCTATCTCGGACACGGCCAAGGTCGTGAGAGCCGTCAAGAGTGTGACTCTTGAGGTGACCGACCTCGACGACTCAGTCACGCAAGAGGAGGTGGTGGCAGCGGTTGCGGCGGCGGGGGGTTGCACCGTCGAATCTATCAAGGCCCGAGCCATTAGACCTGGCCGCAGGGGCATGGGCACTACGAGAGTAGAGTGCCCGGTCGTAGTTGCCAAGGCGGTCCTGGCTAAGGGTCGCCTCCCGGTCGGACTTAGCTCGGGTGGGGTCCGAGTGCTCGAGGATGCGCCGATGCGCTGTTTCAAGTGCCTCGGCATCGGGCACACCCGGCCTCTCTGCCCGTCCACTGCCGATCGTGGGGAACTATGCTTCCGCTGCGGGAAAGAGGGGCACAGGGTGGCCACCTGCGAGGCTGCCACCACGCATTGCGCAGTATGCGCTGCCAGTGGTCGTCCAGCCAACCACGTAATGGCGGGCAGGGAATGCCGACCGCCACTAAAGAAGGGGAAACCGCAGGCGCCGGTGCGGCCTGCCGCTGTCGCTGCCACTGTAACTCCAGTTCCAGTGCCGGCCACCGAGGGTAGTGCTATGAACACCGACTGATGGCTGGACAAAGACGACGTGTTCTTCAAGCGAACATCAACCACTGCAGAGCAGCCCAGAGCCTGCTGGTCCAAACCTTTGCAGAGTGGTTGGTGGACGTTGCGGTTATCGCCGAGCCGTACTCTGTCCCTGGCAGCTGGCTGGGAGACGACAACGGCTCGGTTGCATTGATGGCGCGATCTTCCACGGACTCTCCTCCCCTCTCGCTCTTAGAGAGGGGACCGGGATACGTGGCCGCTGCGTGGGGTGACATAGCCCTTATAGGGGTGTATTTCTCACCAAACCGCCCTCTCACGGACTTCGAGAACTTTCTACAGGTCCTCGCCAGGGTGGCAGGCGGAATGGTACAGCACCGGGTGTTGGTCTTGGGCGATTTTAACGCCAAGTCGATAATATGGGGTAACCCGACCACCAATGCCCGAGGACGAGAGGTTGAAACCTGGTCCGTGTCATCCGGTCTGTCCCTCCTGAATAGAGGAACAGTACACACCTGCGTGCGGCGGCAGGGGGGCTCCATCGTGGACCTCGCCTTTGCATCCCCTTCTTTGGCGGCCCGTGTAGTGGACTGGCGGGTGGAGCTGGTGGAGACGCTGTCCGACCACCGATACGTGCGGTTTGATGTTTCCACCCCAGGCTCCCAGGGGACCCAGGAGGGTCGGTCGCACTTCCCACGGTGGGCGCTCTCTCGCCTAGATAGGGAGGCCGCCGTAGAGGCGGCGTTCGTCCAGGACTGGCTTTCCCCGTCTGTCGGAGTCCGTGATGTGGACGCCACAGCGGTCCAGTTAAGGGTATCCCTGACCGAGGTGTGCAACTCTAGCATGCCTCGGTCTCATCGTCCGCCACCTAGACGTGCCGTTTATTGGTGGTCGGAGGAATTGGGGGATCTACGGGCCGCCTGTGTGGCAGCCAGGCGGGCCTACACAAGAAGCCGGCGGCGGCGCCTTCGCGACCTCGACAACGAGGACCGCCTCTATGCAGCCTACATAGAGGCTAAATCGACACTGACGGCGCGAATGGGCACAGCCCAGGATCGCGCGAGGGCGGAAATGTTTGAAGGTTTGGACATTGACCCCTTTGGGAGGCCGTACAAGGCCGCATGCAACAAACTGCGCCCGTACGGTCCCCCCGTTGCCGAAACCCTCGAGCCATCTTTGCTGGATGGGGTGGTCCAGTCCCTGTTTCCACGCAGGGACAACTTCACACCACCAGTGATGAGCGCTCCGCGGGGTGCAGCTCCGTCATCCGAGGAGGTCCCGCTGGTTACGGAGAACGAAATAGAAAGGGCAGCTTCCTGCCTCAGGGGGAAAAAGACGGCCCCAGGTCCGGACGGCGTCCCCGCAAAGGTGATAGCCATCGCCACCTCCCAGATGGAAGAAAGGTTTCGGGACCTCTTCAGTGAGTGCCTCACGTCTGAGAGGTTCCCGAAGCCATGGAAGGAGGGCCAATTGTGCCTTCTTCGTAAGGAAGGGCGGCCGGCGGACTCCCCATCGGCATACCGACCCATCGTTTTACTGGATGAAGTCGGTAAAATGTTCGAGAGGATCCTCGCCGCCCGAATCAACAGGCATTTGAGTACAATCGGCCCAGATCTGTCGGACGCCCAGTTCGGTTTTCGAGCTGAGCGTTCGACAGTTGATGCACTATCCCGACTCAAGACTCAGGTGAAGGAGGCGATGGATGCGGGGGATGGACTGTTGGCTGTGTCATTCGACATAGCCAACGCCTTCAACTCTATTCCCCACTCCACCATACTGGAGGCCCTCCGCTTCCATGGGGTGCCTCTGTATTTGCGGGGACTTTTGGCGGACTACCTGAGGGACCGTACAGTCCTCCTTGTGGACAAGACGGGCCAGCTCCGACGTTACGGCGTCGAGTCCGGTGTCCCACAGGGCTCTGTTCTGGGGCCACTCCTGTGGAACATCGGATTCGACTGGCTCTTGCGGGAAAACCTCCCCCGTGGCACGTCTGTCATCTGCTATGCAGACGACACCCTTCTGACTGCCCGGGGGAGAAGTTTTGCAGAGGCGGCCAGCTTGGCCTCGGCGGGTGGTTCACTAGTGGTGGACAGAATCTCCCGCCTAGGGCTGACGGTGGCGCTGCAAAAGACCGAAGCCGTGTTCTTCCACGGGCCTCGGCAGCACCAACCGCCCGACGCTCATATCCATGTGGAGGGTGTCCGCATTGGGGTGCAGCCCCAGATGAAATATCTGGGCATAGTCCTCGACAGCAAGTGGCACTTCAGCGCCCACTTCAGCGGGTTGTCGACGCGCATAATGAAGACCGCGGGCGCCCTCTCATGGCTCCTCCCAAACATCGGGAGGCCCGGCGACCAATGCCGTCGTCTATACGCCGGCATACTCAAGAGTATGGCCCTGTACGGGGCCCCAATCTGGGCAGAGTCACTGTGCAGACGGAGAAACGCCGCCGCCATCCGAAGGCCACAGAGGGTCATTGCGCAGCGGGTGGCGAGGGCGTACCGTACAGTGAGCTTTGCGGCGGCGTGCGTTCTGGCAGGAACCCCTCCTTGGGAGCTCGAGGCTTGGGTGCTCGCCAGAGTGTACGACTGGAAGGCGGCGCAGAGGGCACTAGACCGGCACCCGGACCCAATAGAACGGGAAGAAGTTCGGGAGGAAGCGAGGGAGGCAATAACTGGCCACTGGGCCGAAGATCTTGCCTCGGCAACATTCGGTCGCCGGACGTTGGATGCCATCGGGCCTGTCCTGAACGGCTGGCTCGATCGGCGGCATGGGTGCCTCTCGATGCGTCTGGTGCAGGTGCTGTCCGGGCATGGCTGCTTCGGATCGTACCTGCACCGGATTGGGAGGGAGGAGACTCCACAGTGCCATCACTGCGAAGCCGAGGTGGATACGGCAGAGCACACACTCGAGGTGTGCCCATCGTGGACTGAACTCCGCCGCACCCTGGTGGCAGTAGTCGGGGACGACCTCTCGCTCCCCAGCGTGATTTCTGCCATGCTGCGAAGTGAGGAGGCATGGGAAGCGGTGGCCTCCTTCTGTGAGGACGTCATGTCACAGAAGGAGTCAGCGGAGCGCGTGCGGGAGAGCGACCCTCTCGCGGCGCCGCACCGCAGACGAAGAAGGGGTGGAAGACGGCGAACACAACGCCCGTTCCCATCCGCCCTGGGGGGTGATCAGCGGGCGACAGGCGCGGGGGTGCCACCGCCTGCATTACAAGGATCGCCCCTTGTGCTCCGGCCATAATAGGGACCTCTCCCCACTGGGGGGAGGCATGAGGGGCCTGCCGTGAGGCGGGCAATCGCCGGTGGGGGACTGGATGCCATAGATTCCCAGACCCCCTCCACTCAGGCGAGGTCGGAGTGCCGCTGGGCCTTTTTAGTGGGTATACCGGGAACGTCTTTACCGGGGAGTCCCACATCTCTCGTCCCCGACGGGAAGGGGATGCGTAATAGCATTTTAGCCCAGCGACAAAAAAATAAAGGTACGACACACCCGATTTACGTCCATACGAAAACCCCCTCGCTCGCATAGATAAGTCGATAAAAATAAAGTTAGATAACGTATAGCAACGTCGCGCAGCTAAGCTTCGCGGACCACTTGGAATGCCTCCAGGGACCACCAGTGATCCGCGGACCACCGGTTAAGAACCACTGTGCTAAACGATCGTTCTTTTGTACAGGACATCAGTGGTAACTGTCATGCACCTTAACTCAATAGTAATAAGAACGATTTTCCTATAAAACTGTTACCACTGACCTGAAGTTGACTGTACATGGCTGGGCAAGCAAAATAGCGAGCGCGGTTTTTACACTAGGATAAAATTGCATTTCCGAAATTTTTAATTACATCTACCAGTTCCATCTCCTTCAATGCATTATTTTTTTGATTAGATGGACGGCTCGGCTCGCTACGCTACATAGCACTCATTCTTTTAGGGAATACATTGTTTAATCAGACACCCTATAGGTCAGAGCCAGGGCCCAGGGTGGGGCAAGTGCCCCAGCTTGCCCCAGTGTGGCTACGCCCATGTTCCGATACTCGACGCATTTTTCATTAAATATGTACCTTCCCTAAAGGTAGAATTCCGTGGGTCGCGGCTTACGACAGTCGTCGGCCGCGCGCGACAATAGTCAACCTATGAAAATGTATGGCACCGCTGCCGAGGCTCGCGACAGTCGCGCGCGGCCGACGAATTTCGTAAGCCGCGCGCGGCATTGTGTTGAAATTAGTAGATTTTGTTCGTCCGTTCCCTCTAGTCGAAGTGCTAATTGATATCCTTGAAGAAGAAGAGGATGACGTATTGCTGTGGCTGTATTATGAAAATAGATTACCAATCGACCCTATTTTTAAAAAGTAGAAATGATGAAGGATACTACCCAATACTGATTCAAAAGCATTTGTATTGTAATGAAAACAAAAGGAAGTTTTGCCGACTAAATAAAAAACAATTCAATTCTGGTTTTCCTAAAAATTAGCATTGCCATTCAACGTGGCAATGCAGCCAGTCTTCTGGGCACGTTTCCGGAGGACAGTGATGCGGAGGAATACTTCGACGCCTGATCGATGCTCTTTTATATTTTATGTTTTATGTTTATATCTATTTTGTATATAGTATTTTATTTTTAGTTTTGTTTATAGATAAGTAGTTTAAGTTTGTATATATGTATAGTGTGTACATTGTAGAAATAGATTATAAAAATAAATGATCAAAGTTTTACTAAAATTATATAGATGTTACTAAGCGCTAGACGATGTTGAGATGCATACGGCCGCGCGCGGCTTACGAAATTCGTCGGCCGCGCGCGACTGTCGCGGACCTCGGCAACGGTGCCATACATTTTCATAGGTTGACTATTGCCGCGCGCGGCCGACGACTGTCGTAAGCCGCGCGCGGCTGTCGTAGCCGCTATCCACGGAATTCTACCTTAAAGATGGTCAATTTCTGCTCAGTGTATTACACTCAATTTTACAAGTTGCATTGTGATTTTAAATTACTAGGCTCCATAAAGATATTTCAAATCACTTGATTGCTTTTGGTATGATTTTGACTACGACTTCTATCATGGGACGTTACCTTGACCCAGGGACGACTTTCGCAAGACCCATGGCGGTTTCCGTTCAATGTGTTTTTCTTCTTAATGAGGCTAAACAAAACACAGATTGCTAATCCGCTTTAAGGTAACATGCAAATAAATTAATCTTAAGGACAGACGGTATTTCAGATCGTCATAAAATATCAATTTACAAACATCCAGAATTCATTTTTAGAAAATTATGAGTATCCTAAATAAATCCGTTTTATACCCCAATTCGGTCCATATTCCGGGTTAGGCACAATCATAAAATTTTATTGAATATGGGTGGAAGTTTAAAAAGTCGGATTACTTGACCGGTTTGGGTATTCGAAGGTTGTGAATAAAATTAGGTCAGATCCGGTTGAATTTGAATATCAGCCCTGCTATTGTGTCTTTGGAAATATCGAATATCTGCGGTTTCAAAGTTTTGGGACACTTATTTGAAAATACCGTTTCGTCTTGCCTATGGAGATCATTATGATTTGGAGCTCAATGTTATGGTAAAGAATTTCTGATTTAAATAAAAAATAAGTATATTAAATGGGCTTTCTATAATTGTATTTAAACATTAACACTTTCCAGCATCCTGTTAATCGACCCAAATGTTTAGGATGACTCGTGAGACTCCCGGCCGTAGAGCAAGGCGACCAAAGTATTTTGTGTTTCTATTCGTTTAAAGATAGACATAAGAAATGTTGATAATCCTCACCTTTTCATAACTCACGTTATGTTAGAAACTCTGCCAAATATGCGAACGATGCAATTCTATTTTAAATGAGGTTAATAGCATATATATAATACATGATTTTATAGCGAATATTAAAATAATTTCTACAATAATGCATGGCAAAATAATAAAAAAATTGATTGAATCATTGAACGTATTTCTAAAAGAACAAAAAGATACAACCAAGGCCCCGGCGAGATTCGAACTCACGATCTCCTGTTTACTAGACAGGCGCTTTAACCAACTAAGCCACGGCGCCGATGGGTGCGTAAGCCGAAATTATGAATCAGTAACTTTTGCTAACAATTTACCCGACTTCGTGAGGGAACTACTTTTTTTCACCCGGATTTTACATAACTTATGTAATTGTGATGTACTTATAAGTTATGTATAGCACAAACTTGCAAACTTTCAGTATTTTTTACATTTTTAAACAATTAGGTATGTACTTCCACAACACACTATACATATACTTACATATGCCTACCTATATATGTATATACCTACCTGCTTTTATATGTATGTACAAGTGTGCTTATCTTATATGAGTCATTCTACAAATTGCTCATATAAATTACGTACTCAAGTTCGTTATTTTATAATATTTTTGACACTTTTATTGCCTATTTACTATTTAATGATGCAAACAAATAATAAATATGTATTAGAAATCAATATGTCTACCTTTTACGATATTTAATGCAGATTTTATTTCTGCAAAAACGTTCACTCAGGCGCTTTGATATAATTTACGAGGATATTACTTTCTGTTTGTATGATAATAAAACAGAGTTTGGGACAATACGGGTATATTGTACCTACTTTATTATAAACGTGTTTAGTGACTACGTAGTGTACGTAGTGTTTTATAGATATTAGGTACCTACTTGATTAAATTCACATTTCTTAGACGGTTTTAAGACCAAAAGCTTCTAATCTAAACTAATTAATTTATCCATTAATGGTGTATTAATCAAACATATTACAAAATATAATGAAATGATACTTTTGTGTACGACATTTGCTCATTCTTAACCATTAAAAAATCCGTAGAGCCAAAATACTTAGTCCAGGTCAGGTCCTATAACTACATACCTGATATGATTTTCCTATGTATCTTCCAGAGACGGAGCTTCGAGACATGGTGAAGGAAGTAGACCAGGACGGCAACGGTACCATCGAGTTCAATGAGTTCCTCCAAATGATGTCCAAGAAGATGCGTGGGGCTGATGGGGAAGACGAACTGAGAGAGGCTTTCAGGTAAATACACGTTACAATAAACTTACATACATTAGAAACTTTTACGAGGTAGCCTGGAGCTGGGAAGTTGATGATTGATAGACCCGTGCATCGGAGAGCACGTAAATGTCGGTCCTGCGCCTGATCTCTCTCCGGTCGTGTCGCATTGCCGTCCCATCGGGCTATGAGAGTGAGGGTATAGTGAGTGCACCTGTCTGCGTAAATGCTTGGGCACTATGGCCTGCGCAGTTGGCTAACCTCCTTATAATATAAGAACAGCTACTATGGCTGATAAATCAGCTAAGAGGACATCATATTAAAGAACGTATTGGATTGTGTAGATTTACAGTTTAACTTGCAGTTACATTGTATAATTTTGTCAGCTTACTATTGTTATGTAATAGACTGTTTGTGAAGTATTACTTTTTAAAAGAGTGTCTATGGAATTTCTTGCCGGCTCTTCTCCATGAGACCAACTTTTTGGAACCGTGCAAATAGTGTGACGTTTCATAGGAACCTGCAAAGGCCGGTTTGAAATAAAAACATTTTGATTTTTTATTTTTATTCGCAATTCCAGGGTATTCGACAAGAACAACGACGGGCTGATATCGTCGGTGGAGCTGCGTCACGTGATGACCAACCTGGGAGAGCGGCTCAGCGAAGAGGAGGTCGATGACATGATCCGCGAGGCAGACCTCGATGGTGACGGCATGGTCAATTACGATGGTGAGGATGTTTTTATAGTTGAAATCAAATATCCCGGCTCATGTCGTACAGCCTGGTGACATGGACGAACAAACGGACAGCTAAGTCGTAGTATTTAGGGACCTCGCTGGGTACGGAACCCAAAAAAGCTATTTAGTAGGTATATAAATTAAACCTGGGCAAGGATATAAGATTTTTATGTGGTGAGCAGTGTTGCGATTTTTGTTATCCTGATGGCACGTTAAATCGTTGGGCCCCCGCTTTCATTTGAACATCTTTGGCAGTCTGGGTACTTCGCTGGTTAAGTCTATAGCCGTCCCCTACATAATTTGGGAAAAGGCTGAGCACATAGTATGAGGATGATATAAGGCTGGTTTACTGGCAGGACTAATGTTGTCGTTTTGCGCATTCCAGAGTTCGTGACAATATTGACGTCGAAAAACTAGTATGCAGACCACAGGCCGAAGAGAGAACCTCCCGGAAGCCAGTGCCCATACTCGTACCTCCAGCGGTACGGAGGGAAAGAAACTCTTATCTAGTCCTAAAAATATAGACGTGTTGCTAAAGTGGATCATTTTATAGAACGCGCTTGGTGGCAGTGTATACGTACCCTTATTTCAGTTTCCGCGCACATTTCAGTACAGTGCGATTTTTTTGTCGCACTTACGATTATTTTGTCGCATTTGCGATTATTTTGTCGCATTTGCGATTATTTTGTCGCACTTGCGATTATTTTGTCGCAGCAATGTGAATTTTAATGTGTAGTACTGATTAGTAAAATTGGTGTGTGATAGCTATTTTGGTTTTATACTGCTTCAAGTGTCATATTATAAGGCCTTAAGATAACAAGTCATGTTGTACAATATTTAAAAAATAATAATAAAACTAAACGAATGGTTCGAATAGATTTTTTTATAACAACGCAAAAAGGGCTATCTTACGTTAAAAGACTAAATAAAACACTGTAACTATACCTATGTATTTTCGTAAAAAAATGCAGTAATTCAATATGTCCATCCTTCAATAGTAGTTATTTGACACCACGTAACATATTGTTCCATGTTTGACAAGAACTTTTAAATATTATGGAGTTGTATAAACAACAATTCGTAAGAGACAAATTCATTGAAGAAGTTACTTTATGCTAAGGGTAGATCCAAGTCGGACAGTCTCTAACGGAATTAAATAGTTTTGCAGTTTTATCGATCTCCTCACTATTTTTCTTTTTGGGAATTTGGACTACCTTTAATATTCACGTGACCAATAAACTCTATCAAAGTATTTTTCTCTACTCATCAAAAAATTAGTAGATAGCCCTTTTACAAAATGTTTAGATCTACGAAACAGTTAATAAAAGATACGATTGAATCGCTCATTAATCGGCATTACTGCCGTAAATCTTGGTGATTGCTGATTAATAACTTAATAGCATCGGGCCATGGAGAACAAAATGACTAGCGGAGATATCATAACGCAAAATCTCTAAAGAAAGTAGCGAGACAAAAGGCGAGTGTTCGGGAGACGAGGAACGTTACTAGGTCCGACTTTATACACCTTCTATGGTACCAGATAATTATTATCAATCAATTAAGACCAATCTCTGACAGTTTGGTTTTGATTTGACAAAGAACCCGAACGTCTCGTTATTAATAGCAACTGTTCACGCCTACTGTTCATTTTGCTTTCAGTTACTTGACCTACAAAAATACATCTGAACCTTCCTTATGGCATCTCCGCTATATTTCCTTCATCCGTGCAACGGGCCAAAATAATACCGCATTTGGTCATTTTTTACTATAGCAAAATACTTAATGATAGCATTTTGAACTAAAATAATAAATACATATAGTCTTTATTCGAACAAAGACTTTGCAAGTTCCGTTCTAACATGTTAACTATGTGTAAGTAATTGAAGAAAATAAAATAATAGTAATTGATATAAATAATATGCTTAAAAAGTGCTTTGATGTGCATTAACAGTTTTGTAATAAATTAACGACAGAATAACATTGTATTTTTTTTTGTAAATTAATTCATCATTTTTGTAACTTACGGAAAGCAGGGTTCACTGCGTTTTACTTTTATACAAAAAATAATTTCTTTTGCAAATGATAATTGCTTTTCATAACCGTAAAATAATATACCTATAATAACTATTACAATAAAATTTAAATTTTAAGGATTCATTACACGTTTTAAATGTAATATACGTCGTCTCAGTGTTATGCTTTTGTGATTAGTGTAATGATTCTTTAAATAAGTTCATAACCCTTAAGAGTACCAGCAGACTGCAAACTTTTAGTCGGCCGATAGATTGTTTGGGCCCATACATAAGTATGAAGATGAATGGAAGTGCGCACGTTATAAAGACCAGGTATTTAGCCGGTATCAGACCGACTGAAAAATTTGGTTGGAATAAAGATTTTCTTTAAAAATATTTTTCCAACCATCGGGCAACTTTCGGCCGACTTTTAGTCTGCAGTGTGCGGGTATCCAAATATACCTACATATTAGAAGCAAATAGTCAAAATAGGTGAACTAACAACATAAAAATTAAAGAGAATAAAAAATAGTTATTATTATAACATGTTCGGTTGTGTCAACATTTTTTGTAAAAACAGTAAAATGATAGAAGTTTCTAGAATCGTACGTATACACGTTGTATGAATTTGTGTAGGTAAAATTAGAAAAAAAAAATATGTGTAATGTCTACTGAAAGGTTTCCGTTAGTCTTCCAAAATGTGGAGTGACTGAATGAGCCAAATGTTACCAGAGTTCATTAATATTACGAGGAATCGAAAAAAAAAATATTTATAGTACTAGCGAAGTAATGCTAAGGTGATTTTATTTAATTGTAAAATTAATTAAAAAGGAGGAATTTTACCAAAATCAAGCGAAAAGGGTACTTATATAATATAACGAAATAGTAAAAATTTCTACATTTTGCTAAGCTCTTAAAGACTATAATAAAATTTTAATGGAAACGTTTAGGAGTGTAAGATCATCCTACCATGCAATGTTTTATTTTATTTGAATATTATATTTAGAGAGAAGCGAAAGATTTCACGTTAAATCCAATAATTGGTTGATTTTTATTAAAAATTGTTGCTTAAAAGTTATTTTGTGATTAATAAGTTGTAAAGATTTTGTAACTAGGTATGATTACTTAAACATTTTTGTTTAGTTAATTTTAGCTTTTATTTACAACTCTAAAAAATATTTATGTCATACAAAATTAAAAATACATGATTATATACAGAAACGTTACAGTTGTTCACTATATTTATACCAAAAGATACGTTAGAAATAATCTAAGTATTTATTTGATTATTAAAAGCATTTTATGACAATAAAATTACTTAATTTTAAAATAGGTCAAATTTTAACTTATAGAGAAATAATATTTTAAAACCAAAGTATATTTAAAATGAAAAGGAAATCGTTTTATTTATCACATAATATTTTAAATTGTAATAATAGTACAAAATTATTTATCAATTATATTAAATGACAATTATTGAATTAAATTCAACAAAGTTTTATGTCGAAATAAAAATATTTATTTCATATTTTATTATATCATGTACGATATGAAACATGACATATAAATATATATGGCATATAAAATAATATATGAATATGAGTAGATTTGGTAACGCATTGTGTTAAAGTAATGGTAACTATTGTAAACCAACGTAGAAATCAATAGCATAAATGAAATTATATTAGAATGTTCCCATAATAATATAATATTATTACATTAATGAATAAACAAAACTAATTGGGCTGAATATTAATAAATAGGTGTCATTGTCATTTTAATTAAATTTTATAATTACTTTATTTTTTTTTATTATTCCGACAATCACAATCACGTATTATAAGATTAAAATAATATACACATGCTTAAAATTAAAATGCCAGATATGTATAGAATAAAATCCATTTTAATTATTATAATTTTTAAATAATTATGTGTGCTGCTTATTTTAATATTTAAAACTTTCGAATTCGGTTTATAAATATTTTAATAATCCGAATGTATTTTCTTTGCAAATATTATAAGTAACATTTTCAGTTATTTTGTTCATTTTAAAGCCTAATAATTAATTATATTTTTAAAAAGACCTCGAAATTCATCACGACTGGGTCGAAATCA
Source organism: Helicoverpa armigera (assembly GCF_030705265.1). Classification (NCBI taxonomy): domain Eukaryota; kingdom Metazoa; phylum Arthropoda; class Insecta; order Lepidoptera; family Noctuidae; genus Helicoverpa; species Helicoverpa armigera. Next base: position 2,257,306 of record NC_087127.1, on the reverse strand, counting down.
GTTGAATTTTAATACATTTATGTATAAATCAATATTGAATGTATAAAAGTTATGTATGTAATGTACCTATATGCAAGTTAGATATTTGATGTAATTAGATCAATATACAAGCTTCGTATGAAACAAGAAGAGTTTTAATAAAATTGATATGTGAATTAATTTATTTTATTTTACCTTTGTACTAACCTTACTTTTTCTTCGTCCGTGGATGGGTGAACATTTCAATCATGCCACGATAAATTAGTGGGTACCGGCAAATCTTTGTCAGTAATTACGGTTAGTCAAAAGTCTGACAACCAGTCTTGCCTAGGCGTATTGGGTTGACCGGGTAACTAGTGTAGGGAGTTCAGATAGGCAGTTATTTTTAATATTTCGTATACGGTTCTTCAAACCATACAGACATGATTGTGTTGCTGGGGAGTTTGTTCCACCACTTCTTCTTCCCATTTCCCCGTTTTGGGGGCTATTTTTTGTAAATTTGACGTTGAAAAAGTACTGATTTCCAGCCTACTTTGAATAAATGACTTTTGATTTTGAGTCATGGGAATATGTATATCCCCTGGGTTGAGGATGGAATCTCTGGCTCAAGATAGTTTTAAATATTATCTTACGCTGATAATGTGAAAGTAACTGATTGTCAGCTTTTACGGATATTGATAAGGTTATCAATTGATATCGCGTAGGTAATAGGGGTTAAAGTATGAAATTGCCGATTTGTACTGAAAACCTAAATTGTATTTTTTTTTAATTTTTAACAAACTTATTTAATCAAAATAGTTGCCATTATTATCTATACATTGCGGTCATCTAATAAGAAGGTCATTTATGCCTTTACGATAGAACTCTGAGGATCTAGACTGCACAAACAGTGTGAAAGAATTTTGTTCTGCCTCCTGGGAAGAAACTTCTTGTGACGTAGATAATTGTCCAAATCACAAAAAAAAAATGGTCGTCCGTTAGAGCAAGGTCTGGCGAATATGGAGGAAGACGAATAGTTTCCAACTGCAGTTCCTGAAGAGTTAAAACGGTTTATTTTGCTGTATGAGGCCTCGCGTTGTCATGGAGCAATAGCGGTGAAGGTCGATTCATGAGTCGTGGCTGTTTTACTGCTAATTTTTTCAACATTATTCGGTGTTCGGCTGGGTATCTGGGTAGTTTGACTAGGATCGGCGTTCACCGTCTCTCTTAATTTCTCGTTAATCACCTGTCAGGCGGTCTTTCTCATGGCTCGTTCTTCAAGTCGAAGTTTCCACCACGAAAGCGTTTAATCCAAAATCGCACGGCGCGTTCTTTAGCAGACACCTCTTCAAATGCAGCATTGATATTGCGGGCTGTTTCTGCCGTTCAATCCCGCGTCGGAACTCATATTCAAAAATTACTCAAATTTTCGCAGTATCCATCTTTCTTGTTTAAGTTGAATAACAAAAACAATTGAACATCGATAATCAAATGTTTCACATTTTTTAAAAGAAAAACATCACAGAAACCACGTGAAAAAAGTTCCATTCGAAAACCTCAAACCATGAAGACTCTATGGCAATTCAAAAACCTACTAGAATAAAACGGCAATTTCATACTTTAACCCCTAATATTTAGATAACTTGAGATTTATCAGGTACTTAAATTAAATCATTACGTACTTAGTGCATATTGTGTCTTGACTCTTGATAGTAGCAAATGTTGATTCCAATAAAACCTGTACCCTATTTGAAATTGAAGGTAACATAAGAGTTAGGTATCCATGAAATCTTGAAAATTTATCATCCAGCAACATCTAGACATCAACATCAACATCTATCATTCTTGCAATCTCTTTGAAAAAAAAATTAAGATTCCGATTAACCGCTGTTCTTGATATGCTTATCAGAGATAGGGACTTCTGTTAGAAATCTGCTCATTAAGACGATCATTCGACGTCCCTGGCTACGTATCCAAGCAGTTAATATTGAAATGTATGGTACTTAACCCACTTGGAGACGAGACGCCATGGCCACTCTACTTAGCGACCTTCGGATGCCAGAAGTAGCCAGATCTGCACAGCTCGCGACTTCGCCATGGCGTCTTAATGATGCAGAGCTCTTGAATTCGTATCTTTAGTAAGCAAAACAACAGATAGATAGAATATTGGGGACGGTCGTAAATGTTTGTAATAAAAGAGTACACCACACCCGGTCTATCAAATTAAAATCATCAGTATCATCAGTCTGTTTATGACAACTGTGCAGAGGCGGATTAGGCAGCAAATTGTATTTTTTTATTTTTTTATTGTAGAGCAAACTACCGTATAGACCAAAGACACAAACTAATCGAATGTCATTGGAATACGGTCTTATATTAGCAAAATGCCCGCTAAGATAAAAACTGCTAAGTATTGCTATTCAATTATGACATTATTAACATAGCAGAATCGGGCCCCAGATAACTAACTTGGTACAATACGGCCCTGTCACGCACGCACGTGCCGAGCGCACACAGACGTACACACGCGTCATACGCATGCGTGACCGAGGCTCTTGAGAGTGGAAGCGGCTGCTGTCGTTAAAAGATTAATTTAATCATTTGGTACTTGTTAGAGGAGCTATTGGAGAAATGGTACTTTTATTTAGATATCGTAATTACTTGGCATCTACAAAGTAATTAAGGCCCATTTTCACTGAAACTGAGACTGACAGTATAAACGTAATTTTTGCGTTAAACATCTGTCTAAATACTAAGTAAATTGTACCTGAAGTCATAGTAAAAAGTCGTTTTAAGAAAACTAAGGTTTATGTCGGTTAGGCTTAATTATATTAACTATTTTTTTTCACTAATAAATAGAAAAAGGAAAGTGAAATAAGACCCTATCCACATAAACTAGCTCCGTCTCATTTACCTCAGTTTAGTTTTTTCTAGTTTAGTCTCAGATAGTAATACTTCTCGTTATCATCCTGTGTAATCTAGATATATCAAGTAGACATATGTGGAGATTATTAACTTACGACGACAATTGAATGTAGTGACGCTATTATTACACATGTCTGATCTAGTTTTCAGTATGTTTGAAAATATTATGGATATAATTTGAAAAAAAAAAATGAATATATTTCATATTTGTTTTTAGTATCAAGCATCCAACCGTACAAGCCTAGTTTTGAATAAGAAACCCTAAAAAATACAAAAATCCGAATTAAGAATAATTGGTAAACTTTTTAACGAAATCCTACTCCATACTAACTTAACCTTACAAATCTCGGTGACACGCTAGTCGTTCACGCCCCAAAAAGATAATTCATTAAACTGATAAGAAACATACATAATAATTATGTACAAAGTAAACTGTATGCATAGCAAATACTTTTGTAAATAAAACTTTTCTGAGTAAAATAAAATTTACTTTTCAAAGCTTCTTCACGCTTTCATCATTCTGAAATACGTAAAAACCAAGGTCACTTGAAAAAAACAACCTTTCTGTACATATTAATTTTTTAACGCGCTGGTTTGGCTCTGATAATATTTAAGTAACAAATGAGTGAATAATCTATAGGTACTGCCTGCTAATATACTATAAATACATATAATAAACAGGTTTTTTCTTGTTTGGCTGTGTAAAGACTTTTGGGAGTCTTTTAGACCGATTTGATCTATATTTTTTCCATGTACGTGCAGCATTTTCTTGGGACACGGGTGAAACCGCGGGAAAATCTAAATTGTTTTATATAAAATAATCAGTAGAATATTGGAGAGTCATTAAAAACGTGATTAGAGTATCTGACATTAACATAATTCTCTTGCTCAATCACTACAAAGAACTACCGTATTATCTACTAACATTATAATGACAAAAGATAAAGATTAAAGCGGTATCTTTACACTTACCGTATCTTTACGACAGATTTCAATACAATATTGTGATATTTACACATGTATATGGATAAAGATTAGATGTTATTAATATATATGAGTTATATACACATAGTTTATCGTGAAAACCTTCACGCTTCTGTTGTTTATATTTTATTGGTTTTTGTGTGAATTTCATTAACAATCAATTGACTTATTGACTATTATGGACTTATGTACTTTCTATGAGCTCTTAACGGGATTCCCTCTTAGATTTTTATTGGCTTTTACTATGACTTACGTACAACTAAATTATGAGCAGGGAACAATTTGCAATAATTTTAGCAATGTCAGGTATTTTTTTGTATTAGGCGAAATCGTTACATGGGTGTGTGATATCGCATTTATCAAAATCGGTTAAAATATGTGTTGTTCCAAGTTTGTCTTTTAACTTTGGTAAATATTAACAGCCACTGTTTCTAGTTGCGTATAGGACTCAATAAAATATTCAAATGTATATTGGACCCAACGATAAGTTTATTACCACCCTAATCTATAATCTACTTATCATGCATACCCACGAAGATCCACGCAGTTTTCACGCTCATTTCCCGCCAAACGCCAAGACCGTGTCACAGATAATAAAAACAGGCAAACATAATAAAAGAATACAATACATTGTCTACGGCAACCATAAACCGCAGAGGATCATCATACAAATGTTTGAAGTTAAATCAGCTCTCAAATTGATGATCGTTTACTTAAATTAGTTTTGCTAGGAACTTCATTTTCTTTTTATTTATTTGCAGCACACTTACACATCAATATTTGCAAGAAAGAAACTCAGTTTTCTAACTTCGCCGCTCCGAAATTATTTTCAGTAAAAATCAACGAATAAAAATGGGCTGCAATTCACAAAATTCGGAGCCGCAGAGTAAATTGACGCGAACTATTAGCTCATACTAGCGCTAAGTTTTAAGTCGTTTCGAACTAGCCGATTTTCTGCACGGCAACTCACATATCGTACAATTAATTCATAACTACAGTTCAAATGATGACACTTAGAACCGGCGACTGGCGCCTTTTTTAGCGCTCTGAATGTGTCCTGCGTAAAACAACAAATAAAAAACACAAACATTTTGGAAAACTCCTTTTCGGGAAATCCTTTAAAATACGCATATTATGGATTACTATTTTATTGTAATTTTAAAATACAAAAGTACCCTAAAGCTTTCAATATTAATACCTGCATTTGAACCAGTTTTACAAAAGTGGCCTTGAAATGAGATACCGGTCATCGCTCCTTATATTTAGGACAATCTCGAATCAGTGTCGATCAAGCCCTTTCTGGTACAAGGTACACAAAATGGTTTCACATCTTTTCACGTACGGTAGGTCAAAGTCACACTTTTTTATTAAATGAATAGAGTATATGACACTATAAAGGCCGTATGTAGAAGAATAATGGAACGAGATTCAATGTCAGTCGTTTAGTGGCGCATACGCCGAACTATGTGCTCTTAAAATATTATTTGTTATTTAGGTATATAAAATTCATTCACTACTTGGTACTGCATAGACTCGATTTTGAGTGAAGTGATCATATGCCTAGACTTTTCCCAACTATGTTGGAGTCAGCTTCCAGTCTTGACTGGATGTAATGTAGCTGAGTGTGAGTACCTAGTCCTGATACTCCTGTGGGACTGGGCCTGTGGGACTTTCTACATTACAAGAATTTATTCAAAACTTACAGGTGTTAAACGAATCCAAGATGTTGGCAGTATTGCCGAGTTCACTGTAGATTAAACTAATTCAAAACTTACCAATTTGATCAAAAATATGATTTAACTCTTTAGTTATGGAAAACACAATGTTCTTTGTTGTACAATAACTATTATATAATAATAGTATATTGGCATAACAACGTTGTATAATATGTGTAGCAATCAGTTTTCAATTTGTTGATATGATTAGCAAATGTAATGTAGCATGCAAAATTATATTAACATTTAATATTTGTTTATATGTATTACTATATTGACTTCTAGAATTTGTTTTATACTTTAGTAAAACATTATTTATATTATTTATTTTTAAAGATACAGCACTACTGTGATTTTTTATACATTTTAATAGGTCTTTACCACTAGGTTGTTTTCTGGCTTTCGACCATACATATCGACTGCAAAAGCTATTCGGATGACAGCCGGAACCCACAAAAAACGTGTCTTCTAAAACACAACAAAACGTTTACTCAACACAAACAAAAAGACACAACTAAGATACACTATAAGAAATAAAACAAAACAAAAGGTGAGTAAAAAGAAAAACATAAAATACAAATTAACGGCGCGGTTTTAAGCTTGCACCGAATTGGAGTGCAGCTCAGCTATTCTGCTGGATCCCTACAGTGACGTACGTTACGACTTAGTTCCACGACCTTCGCGCATAAGACCTTACAAGACCATGCTCTATTTTCAAATGAGCGCATATAGTAATATAGATAAGGTGGATGACCTACCTACATTTTGCGCCTGATTACAATACGTCGCTTCGCTTGCACATTGCGTAGGCTCCATTCAGCACTAAAGAGGATACGAGTATTAACTATAATAGCGCACATTGTATTGCATTTGAATATTGAGGCACCTGACCTTTTTGCTCTGAGACCTCCTCGGGTATCCCTTAGGTATCAGTATCCTATACATCATCATCTTTCCAGCCTTTTCTCTATTAAGTATTTTGGTAGGCTTCCACTCTAACCGATTGCAGCTGAGTCACTGTTTTTTACATGGAGAGACTGTTTATCTGAACTCCACAACCAAGTTACCCGGGCAACGCAATACCCCATGGTAAGACTGATTGTCAGACTTACTGGCTTCTAACTACCCGTAACGATTGCCAAATATATTTAAACGACAGCCGGGATCCACTTATTTATCATATCTTCCGAAACGTAGAAGAACGAAATGGTCACCCATCCACAGACCGACAACACCAAGCATAGCGCAGTTTTTTATCGATCTTATGATCGATTTCACTTAGCCACGAGCTTCTTCCTTAGTATCCTATACAGTTCGTCTCAAATATATTTGCCGCCCATAAGCTGGAGAGAGATAATCATTTATCAATATTTGTCAAAAACCGACAAAATCCTACTGCTTTTCTCTACACGCGGAATTTGTCAAACTTACAAAAATAGCGTGAAAAAATTCGCTAAAATATGCACTCTTACTCAATTGTGTTTACAAGCCATTGTAGGTTTTCCCATCTGTCATTGTGCAGAATTCTTTACGGATTAACTCGTAATCCATTCTATTAAAATTTAGAGGTTAACCTGCCCTTGCCGCGGCCATTTCTTGGATGCGTGACCTTTGCAATCTTTTTGTACTTGAGGGCAAACTGTTAATTCCGGTTTGGGTTACCAGTAATCATTATTGTAAGGCTTTTTCCTGCAACCTACATTATTACAATATGAGCTGTTTTTTGTAGTTTCACCCGTGGCCACGAAGGAACTACGAGAAGTACTGCCAAACTGCACTTAATTTAAAATTTTAAAATAAAACGGCTATATTTGCTAATTAACAAATCACTCTTCCCATTTTGGGTGTAGCAAAAGCGAGTGTCAGTCTTGTTCTTAGTAAAACCCATCTAACTAATATGTTCCAACTGCAATCTTTTATGTACCAAAATAAATAGTAAAATTAACTGTACCCTGAACTGTTTCATCATAATATACTAAGAAATCAAACATTTTAGCCATAAACCTATCTCAAAAGCACAAAACCTACTTCCACAGCCTTAAACAAATGATTTTAATAATTATCTAAACATAAAAAAAAAACATAATTTGCTCTATCAAACAGATAATATGAAATAATATGTAAGTAAGTATATGTGGTGATAAGAAATGCGTCAGAATTGCTTATAAGTTAGACCCACGGGATTCAAGCGTGGTGATATTATATGGGGTGTTTCATTTTTGTACACAAAGAATCCCACGTAGATTTGAGGAAATAAATTGATGAGTAGCGTCTTTCAGTGACGTTTGGATCGGCTGCCAGGATAATCGGATGCAGCTTAATATCAATACACGTGTTAAGTATTGAAAACTACCGTATAAATCTGTTTCATGTCCATATATTCATGTAATTATGTTTTAATAAGCATGTAAGTAGAAACAGTGTGGACATTAGTAATAAAATAATTGTATTGTACATAGAGGACCAATCCATTCAAGTACCAGGCCCTTTTCCCAATTCCCAGGAAAACTGTTGGTGTAAATAAATGGCATCTTTTTTATGTTAAATGATGAAATGACTCCTCCAGCTATGGGTTAGCAGCGGTGGGGGAGTGTCAGACTCTTATTGACTAATACCCATCATTTTCCATTTTAGGTCTTTTATGTAATAGGGCCGCGGTAACTCTTTCGAACAATCCTGCAGCCTCGGCAGGCCTTGACCCTACTAGGCGCCTCTGGAAATAACTGGCAACTAACTTAAAGTCTGTAATTTTCTTCATAATTGGTCCAGCTTTGTAGAAATACTAACATCATATTTTTTTTTCTATTGATTGCAATAAACCTAGCAATTTTCCGAAACATTGAAAAAATATAGGTAAAAAGTGTATTTTACTAACAAGTATCAAGCTCTGTTTACATAACTAATTTTATAATTATGAAAACTAATCTAACTTAAAAAAAAACAGCTTCCGTCAACCTCCCATATAACGCCGAGCCCACAAGCACGTTATCTCTACTATAAAGTCGGTATCAAATTGCCGAACAGACAGTATGTAGTTACCAATTAACTATAAAGTGTCTCGGACTAGATAATCTTGACAGTTGACAGTCGCGTGTCATTTGTCTGACCACGCCCGTCGATATGTTGCCGACTGTACTTCTGTTTGTCTTTATAATTGTTGCTGACTGTACAGGTAAGTTTTTTGTTTAAGTGGAAATAGTTTTAGGAATTCATATTACTCTAGACTTATCTCTAACTCTAAAGTTCTTCGATTATTATCACAGAGAGAAGTACGGATTATATTTATTGCAGTCTCGAATAGAATACATAGTAGGAAGGTCAACTCCAAAATATATTTTTTTGTGAGGTAGCAATATTTATCATTTGATATTCCCTTGGAAAAAATAACCGTCTAGTAAGGTTGTTTTTTTCTAGTAAATTAAAATTAACCAAATTGGTTAGTAGCTAAATTACCCACTGGAAAGCAATAATTAAAACAAAGCACTGGTACTCAGCTGCATCCGGTTTGACTGGAAGCCGACCCCAACATAGTTGGGAAAAAGGCTCAGAGGATGATGAATAATTAAAACAAAGAATCACTGCGTTACAAAATTGAAAGATAGAAGGAAATTATTAAGAACATTGGTACTATAAAATAGTATGTATTTGGACTAATTATAGGATATACATATTAACTTTAACTTCAACAATGAATAAGGCAATTATTGCCTATCTTTTCAATAATTCCGAAAACAAACTTACCTAATTCACCTTAATGAAACTTATTTCCCACTAACCTAAATGATAATCATTAGTCCTTAAAACATTGTCACTTTAGCAATTAATTTGCATATTTACGTATTCAGATAATTTTCAATGAAACAACACTTTAACTTACAAGAATTCATCAGCCTAACTAAACTATTGTCATAGGTGCTTCTTCTTTGTTTAAAATAATCGTAGTTTCCAATAAAGAAGAGTATTGTCGATAATATCTCCAAAAATGTAATACGACTTGCAGGCGGGCGCATTGATTTGTATGTAATCGATAATACACGCATTTCACGATCGGCATATTCTTGAGATTTGGATGCGTTATGTCTATTTTTATTGATTTTAACTGCATTAACTTTTAAGAAGGCATTTTATTTCTGCTTAGCGAATATTATCCACCTTCCAATTCGCAAATCTGAGACAGTATTTTAAGACCCACGATCAGAATATTTTAGGTACTTACTTTAATGTTGATTACACATAAAACTACAAAACATCTGCATACGTTTGTTTCTACATGACTTTTAGTGTCTCTCAACTACCTTGTTCACACAATCCCGCTAATAACATCATAATAGCCCAATTAACCATAGATAACTTCCCTACTCCAAACAGGCTGACTATCACTTGCTCAGATAGTGGGTGTGGCCTTATATCTGCGGAAACCACACGTCAAAACTTCGTGACTCTAATTATAAATGTAAATAATAACTTATCTGTCACTTATCTCTTAATATATCGACCGAAAAATAACTTTTATCTAATGGATTAAAGTTCATGCTCAAGGGGATGATTATTATATGTAATACATACAAATATATTAAACGAACATAAGGTCATCAGGGTAGATAGAACAATCGCTGAATCGACAAAAAACAATCATTTGCTAGTGTAATTTCAGTCTTAACTCGTCGACATAAAGTCTATTGTTCATAAATGTAAAGTAGTCATCATACAGGCCTATCATGATTTCCATGCCGCTAACATATGGGTGTGTTACTTTATAAATGACGTTGGTTTAGTAATTAAGTTAAGAGTATCCGCACACTGCAGACTAAATAGTCGGCCGCCAGTTGACCCGATGGTTGGCAATTTTTTTATAAGGAAAATCTTGTATCCAATCTATACTGTACGGTTTGACACCGGCTAGATACTTATGTAATGTGCGTACAACCTCCGCCTGCCCTGATTCTAATTTGATTTGGGGTCGACGCAACATGTCATCCTCTTCCACTTTCCCCTGTCACTCGCCACACTGACACTCACTCCCTTCCTATTCATGTCATCTTTCAAGCAATCCATCCATCTTTTCTTAGGTCTTCCTCTTCGTCTCCATCCATCTACATTCATACTTAGCACACACTTTGTAGCATGCGTATCATCCCTCCTCATTACATGCCCATACCATGACAATCTTCTACTTCTTATCTCTTCCGTAACTGGGGCTACTTTCAGACGTGAATGTGCGTACTACCATTCATCTTCATACTTATTAAGTGCCCGATCAAACTTACGACCTACTAAAAAGTCTGCAGTGTACAGTATTCTAAGAGTTACTAAAGATAAAAATTCGATTGTCATTGGAATTTTGAAAAACAAGTGATACTAGGTCATTTACTGCCTCATATTGAACTGGTGATGACGAAACGCCTTGTGTTTAATCCAAACATTATGTAATTGGGTTCCGAAGTTTAATTGTTAGAACACTAAACTTAATGTTCATTTGTTTATCCTTTACTGCAAAATGGAACACCAGTTATTGATGATAGATAAGGAGAAAAAAATAGTTCCATGATACTATTACGACAGTCTCTGCTTAGCCTTTTCCCAATTATACAATGTGTCCCGGGGATAAGTGACCGCCCGAAATTTTTTGAATATTTGTACAAAATTAAGGATAATTTCCTTTATATTTGGGACTTACCGCCTTTGGTTTTTTTTTAATAATTTTTAGTAAATACTGTGACGTGCTGCAGTTTTTTTAAGATATTTCCTAAGTTTTTACATCTTTTTAAATTCTTTTTTCTTTATTGACTAGCCGACATCATAGTTTATCAATTAAAATTATCAAACATAACAAAAATGTAATAAAACATTTATTAGAAAAAAAAGAAAATAAAAATTCAAAGAAAATAACGCCTTTTTTTCAGTTTTTTCAAAATAAGTCCAATAAATGCCCCGATAATATCACTTTATTTTAATTTATTAATAAACTACATGATATTTCCTACAATAGCTCACAACAATGTTTGCTGCTATTTCAAACAAATGCAAAAATACAGTCAGTTGAAATTTGAAAAACAAGAGCAAAGCCTGTTATTAACAGGCCTGACAATAAAAATTTTTTAATGATTTTTTTCAAAAATATAAATGAAATTATCCTTAATTTTGTACAAATATTCAAAAAATTTCGGGCGGTCACTTATCCCCGGGACACATTGTATAATCGGATGCTGCTAAGTCCCAGGGTTTTACAAGAAGCGACTGTCTATCTGACCTTCTCAACCCAGTTACTCCTTGGTAACACTGATTGTCCGACTAGCTTCTGACTACCCGTAACAACTGCCAAAGAAGTTCAATGACAGCCGGCTGTTTAGGCTTTTACTAAGTACAGTCAACTTCAGGTAACAGTTTTATAGGAAAATCGTACTTATTACTATTGAGTTAAGTTGCATGACAGTCACCACTGATGTGCAGTCTACCGTACCAAGAATTATTTATTTACTAAAAAGGACCATCTATCTCTCTAGAATCCTTTGCTCAAAGTGCACACGAATAGAATAACATCTGTATGACACTGCGCATGTCGGTACCGCTAAGTGGTACACAATACACGATCGAGCCGAAGGTCAGATCGACATTTTTTCTTTTATACACATAACGGACAAGTATGCTTTTGTGTATAAATAATAATATTGTAGTCAGTTTTTGCTGTGCAGTTGTTTATTTGCGTATTTTCGGCAGACTAAACAGTCGGCCGCGTAGTTGGGAATATATTTTTTTAGGAAATCGTGAATTCAGTAAATGTCTCTGATATCGGTCAAATACCTTTCTGTGGTTACATGTCTACTTCCGTTCGTCTCCATACTGATTTAATGAGCCAAATCAACTATCGGCCGAGTAAAATTTTGTAGTGTGCGCGTTGTCTAAATCTTGAATATTACTTAGTTTCTCGGTTTTTCCTCCGTAGATTTGCATGATTTTTGTAGGTCTAGATAAAAAGTATCCTGTATTCTGCAAAATCTATAATACCTATTTAAATCATGAGAGATGCGAGAAGCCGAAAATCGATCTCAGTGGCGTGCACTTGGAGAGGCCTATGTCCAGCAGTGGACTGCGATGGGCTGATGATGATGATGATTTAAATCAGATAATCAGTTTTCATTCGAAATTTTTAACGTTTAAATATAAATCATTGTCTGTCTAAAATGCTGTAGACGCGAAGTAATAGTATCATGACCCTATTAAAAAATACGCAACAAACAGCAGTTTTCAGTCTGTCCTTCAAAATTAAAATTTCATCATATAAGTATCAATGTATCATCTGAACTATAAAATATTTCACCATACGGGGCTTAATATTCATATCTAATATTTTTCAATAATCTTTATTGCTTATAATTTGACGCAATTTACAGCGGTGCTTTTTAAAATACAGATATTGCTCAACTTTGATTGACTACGTTAATCTAAGAATTAGTTTTCAGTAATAAATCAAAAAAAGATAGGTAGGTAATATCCAAACGTATTATTTCAATAATTGGTATTAAACCAGATTAAGATAGTATATTTATATTTTATATTAAAGAACATACTTTTTAGCGATTAAATATTTATTATAATTTTAGCAATAGAGTGACCATGTTATAAAAATCTTTGATAAGAACTTTTTTCGTAGACACAACAAACGGAGGAAATCACGCATTTTCTGTATTTTATTAAAGTATTTTTTCCAACATATAACATTGGCCTATTTTTTCAATTTCACATATATAACAGTTACAGCCTATCCTTAAAACTAATATTGAATAAAAAAATATTTATACACTGTTGGTGTTTTTATCACTTCTAAGAAAATATAGGTATTCTTATCTATTCATAATATATGCAAAGAAATATTTTTCATTATCTTCCTATGACTAACTTGTTTAGCATGCAAGAATTTATGAACAGCAGAGTAAAATATAAAGAGAAAATGGATTGTAAGTTCCAGTCGATCCTTACACATGTTCAGTGACTATTAATTATATTATTAAATTCCTATGTTTCACACGTTGCTATCCGCAAGTGTAACTGGGTTGAGGAAGTCAGATAGGCAGTCGCTCCTTGTAAAACACTGCATCCGGTTAGACTTGAAGCCGACCCCAACATAGTTGGGAAAAGGTTAGCCAGATGATGACTGCTCACACATTTTTACCATATTTTTGGTATCTCTACATTTATTTATTTATTATTTTTTGATTTGATTGCTCGCATATTTTATGAACACATATTAGTGAGCATACATTGTTGTGAACATATGATACCCGTTGTATAAAGCCTGCAATGCCGAAAGGGAAAACAAAACGATATGACGTCAACCCATCCAAGGACCTACCGCGCAAAATGCTGCTTAACCTCGATCGATCCGCAATTCTTAAAAAGTCACGCGCTTCACATAAGCACATGTAAAGGTAAAAAGGAAACACAAGTGGTCGCGAAATACCTAAATAACCATATAGGTGGTGCAGAATAAAAACTATAAGCATTTTAAATCAAAGTATTTTTTTTTTGTCAAACTGGTTGAACGGTTCCAAAGAGTTGGTCTCATGGAGAAGAACCGAAAAGAAACGTATTACAATTGTTTTCAAGATATTCTTAAGCATGAGATTTTCTTGCGAGACTTTCATCATAATCATATCAGCCAATTGCCGTCTACTGCTACAAGAATTTAATATTTGTTAATGAATTAAAATGCGACAGCTGTGTCTACAGAATTTAATATAAAAACATGAAAACAAGTTAAATCGTATGATAATATACTTTTATCAGTATTTAAACTGGTGAGTGAAGTTAGCCTCGAAAGGTACAGGGAAATATACATTTACTAAAAACATACCAGATTTTGTTAACAATATAACAATCTTATACTGAAAGGTTTCTTTGATAATATTGGGGTAGCTTTATACGGAGATAGGAAAACAACTAAATAAAATTTAGCACTAACTAAAGTCTTTCGTGTAGTAAAAAATCCAGCATGCATAACAATACTCAAAACATTTATAAAAACAGCTTTATTAATAATAACCTTCTGACATTGTTTTAATGAAAACAAATCCGAAGAGATTAGGTACATATTTTTTTTCGCCCAACATGAAAAGGTTCTCATAACATAAATAAATCATTTCTAATAACACTGGCTTTAAATGTGGTCGAATGCAATTAAAAAAATACAAATTTCAAATAAAGAACCCAAATGGAAACCCTACTTGCTGTCATGACGTCAAACACAAAGGATTTGTATCACGGATAACAAAATTATTAGCGGAGGTGCCATAACGGAAAATGTCCTAAGAAAGTTGCGCGCCAAAATGCGAGTGTGCGAGGAACGTTACCGTCTTCACCCTTATAGACCTTTGGACCTGATAATTTATTGTAATACCAAAAATCGTTAGCAGATCGCTTAAAGAACCCGGACGCCTACTTAGTTCACTTGTCTGATCGTTTTGGTCAAGTCCATCGTGCGTATCTGACCTAGAAGAAGGCGCCTGACCTACCTGCACTATAGCATCTCCACTGATCTTTCCTTGCTCCGTGATTTGTATCCCAAAAACCCGTTCGACATCGGCTGCAAATTATTGTGCAGGCACACGAGGTCAACGGCCTTGTTTCGGTAGCGATTGCAAAAAAAGAAACCATCGACCTCACGGTAATCAGAAACAAGTTACTTTTTTTTTTTAATCGAGTTACGAGTAACCGAACTCATTATGTCACTGGTCGAAAGTGAAATGTCAGCTTTGAAGAGGATTTCCGATAGTTTGAGAGCTGTCAAAATTAATTGTTAGGTAACTTATGATTGAATGACAAATACTTATCAGGTTACCGATTGAAATAAGTAGGTTATTTAAGTGACGGGGCCGGGAAAGTACAGAATCTGTGGTAAGAAGTAGGTAGATCATTTTACCTTGACATAAAGCTATGACATAAATGTATAAATAAAAAAATTACATCTGTTTGGTTGGCAGTTATCTCTTACTAATCATAAATATACTATAAAAACTACACTCGAATTGAATAACAATATTATACATGAAAAAGAAGATGACTGATACCAACCTTTTATTAGATCATGTTAATGTTCAGTGTTTTTTTCAATCTCTATCAGCGGTCATCTTTGTATTTACTTGCAATTTATTACAATAGAGATTTCACAGTGTTTCGTTATATCTTTATCATTTTTATTTACTACTCTAACCGTTTCACTCACGTCCCGTGGAATCTACTACCCGTACGGGGATAAAGTACCAATATAGCCTATGTTACTAGATAAGGGACAGTAGCTTTCCAACAGTGAAATAATTTTTCAAATCTGTTCAGTAGTTTCGGAGCCTTTAGGGTGCAAATAACAACTTGTTTTTTTGTTATATTATCATTACAGGCCAAATAAACTTAGTGTACCTACAAATGAAGGTACCTACAAATGAACCAGGATTATATTTTCCTTTACCGTTATTCAGTTCATGTTGTGACTTGAAGATCAGAATCTCCCCAATCAGAGTAGGTAAAGGATATGGAATTACTTATGAACGTCATAAAGAGTATTTTTTATTACTTACCTTATTGGTTCAATAAGGTAAGTAACACATTTTTGCTCTGATACGCAACCCTTCGTGCGCGAGTCCGACTAGCACTTGGTCGGTTTTTTAGAAGTTACTGTGGAATCGAAAAGTATCATTGGACCTACCTCAATAAAGCATAAAGATATACTTTTTGAGGGAAATATGGGTACCTAAAAAGTTATTTTTAAAATATACGTATTGGTATTAAATACCCAAAGATAATGTCAACTAAATTCTTCCGTATCAAGACAGGGCAAACGATATTGATCAACATATTTTTGAAGACAGGGACATTACCTGTTTAAATACATATCAATATGTAAGTATAGCGTATTCGACTACCAAAACTGCACATGTAATCATTTGACTCATTCTCATTAATATTCAGGGAGACACGTCGGTAGGGTGGCCATAAAAAATTGAGAAAAAAATTGGTTTCATTTTTTACGATTATTTCAACTATTTGTCTGTAGCAACTACAATAACTACCTAGATTATTAATTTTTTTTCAAGTATTTCCCGCGGAAATAATTATTTTTATAGTCTGTTTTTTTAAGTGGACAAAGAGACAATTACTTTTTAATTATAAAAACAATAAGTCATAAATCTAAATAAAATCATCGTAAATGTTGCATGTTAACACTTTCACAACATTCCTCCTTCATTCAAGTTCAAGTTACACTGAAGGTTTTATTGTATTTTTATTTAAAAAAAATCATTTAAAATTACACGTCGTAGTTCCAAAGAAAATGTTTAGAAAAAAAACTAACGTGCGTATCGTCAATGTTTTGTGATAATTCGTAACACCGTTGACTTTTTTAAACATACCTCTAATTATAATACTCTTAGAAATTTGTAAATTATTCTACGTACGTAGGTATTTCGTTCTTATATTAATTTAACAATAACGTGACCATGAACGTAAAGGCTCATATTTTTGGAGAGGCAAAAGCGTGAATTTCAATATGATCTATATGAGAGCATATCGTTTTAATATCATCATCTCCCGAGCATTTTCCTAACTATGTTGGGGTCGGCTTCCAGTCTAAACGGACTCAGCTGAGTACCAGTGCTTTACAAGAAGTGAATGCCTATCTGACCTCCTCAACCCTGTTACCCGGGCAACCCGATACCCCTTGGTTAGATTGGTGTCAGGCTTCTGACTACCCGTAACGACTGCGTATCGTTGTAATACATGTCAAGAGTTTTCAGTAGTTATTTGTCAATGCCATGTTCTCTCCCAGTTTGCAACAGTAACAGTAACGCTGCCGATTCACGTCAGACTTTTTGTAGTACATTATAATCGGCCCGATTTTCTGAAAGACGTTCTCACTACGATTTGCCGCCCGACTTATTGTAGGTCGTGTGCATTGGCTACCTAACCTACCGCTATCAGTGATCTATTTTTATTCTACAAAAAAACGGTCACCGAATTATCGGACGTTTTTTTGGTAATTTAGGTACAGACCACCAATGCGCTGCGCAAGAAATGAATTAACTTCGTAACTGATTGATGTATTCATAGATACATATGTATATGTACATTACCTACAGACTCACTCAGCATCTATTCTCTTTTTGAGAAGAAGACTTTTATAACAATCTAAAATACATCGAAAATTTTTCGATAAAAACGTTCGAATAAACTAAATAAAAGTAGTTATAGGTAGCACTGCGATAATTTACAAGCCACGTGGCAAGTCTCAGTTAACGCTATAAATAAAACAATAATTATTCAATAAACAACAAAAATTACAAAGAATCATTGATTATGCATTTTATTTCAACAACTTTGGCCCATATTTTTGTTCAAAGATAGTTAATTTCTAAAACAATGATTTAATTACAATAGGTAACCTTTCAATTGGCATTGTAGAGTTTTCCTTGATAAAGAAAAATACGCTGTGGCATCGTTAATCATTAACTTTACTAAAGCATAACTCTTTAACTCTATTAATTTATTTAATTTTTTAATGACAAGTCTACATTACATACATATATGTATAGGTACTGTGACATTTTTTTTAGATCATGCAGGAATAGACTTTTCTTACAAAACACTATAATAACACCAAACATATGTTCTGTGTCGAAACGTATCTTACCAGAGTGCAAAATATTGGCTATAAAAAAACAATGTTACCTTTATGAGAGTTCATCAATGAGTTTTAATTATTCTTCTTCTAAACGATTTTTTAAAAGTAATACAGAAGCATGCATAGATCACGAAAGTCATATAATTAACTTTCGGTAAAAAAAATATCAAGGCAAGTGCAAATATACCAATGCAACTTTTCTAACTTTGTATGTACTTTCTAAGTATATCTTGGACACCTATGGCTGATAAAAGGTGAAGGAAAGCATCTTGAGGAAACCTGGACTATAAAGTCTGAAATCACCAACCCGCATTGAGCAAGCGTGGTGATTAATGCTCAATCCTTCTCCGTGTGAGAGGAGGCCTGTGCCTAGCAGTGGGACGATAAGAAGGCTGTAACAGTAAAAATATAATATGTCCCACTCTAATTAGTTCTTAGATCATCAATAAACCTACATAATTAAGTATATCTATCTATATATCTGTCTATCTTACAAGATTAACAAAGCAATCACAAGAAAGGATTGTCCGTAACATTCGACAAACGCGTGGTACCCTTAGCATTAAGCCCTCGAAAATGAAGTGAATTGCAGTTGATAAAACGCGCGACTCCTGCGCAGACGCCTCAGTATCTCAATAATGGCGCGCGTACATATTACGATATTATTCGTCTTGGCCGCAAAACTCGTTTCAGGTGCGTAATTGTGAAAAAAAAATTGTGATGTGTTTCGTGTATTTTTTTTTTGGTAGTGAGCAGACTCTTTTAAAATTTAGAAAAAAGTGGTGGTGTTTGTTTTTGATTATGATACTTTTTATAAAACCTTTTTGGGTTTTTAGTTACTGTCTTCTTTAGGTAGACATAAATAGCAAAAAAAAAAATATGTATTACCAAATTAGTATACAGAAGAACTATTTTTTAAAGTCTTTTTACATTTCTAAAAAACATAAATAATACAAAGTGACACTAAGTACGTGAACCAATTTAAAATTCACTTCAAAATGTAAAAATAAACGAAATAGGTAGCAAAAACAATAATCTTCCATGTACACTATTTTGTAAAACATCATGTTACTGATACTCCATTCTAAAACCATAACAAATCGACTATGTAAATTACAGTAGTAACAATGAAAAGTAATAAATTATTTCTACAAAAGAAAACCACGTAAATCTATTTGCCAAGCTGTTACGAATTACAATGTAGATTTTTCCTTTTAAAATGCAAGAATCTTTACGAATCAATAACAATTGAAGTTTATTTGTAAAAAAGTAATTTATGGGATTAAGTACCTATTTTTTCATACCTGGGGCCCGATTCTCCTAAGTTAATAATGTCAAAATCGAATCGCAATATGATCGCAATAGCAGTTTTAACCATATCGGGCATTCTGCTACTAATAAAAGACCAATCGTATTCGATTGACATTTGATTGGTGTGCGATTGGTCTGCTATTTCGGTGATTTTAGTCTATACGGTAGTTTGCTGTACAATCATTTTGCAATCGTAAATCATTTGCAGACAAAATGATTCATTATTGAATGACAGAAAAGGATAAAAACGTTTATTTCCACAAAAAAATAGCGGAATGCCACATATGCTTCAATCGTAATCGAGTCGGGATTGAATCTCAGTCGAATCGAGTCGAACGTGAATCGTATGTCGCTTAAGTAAAATTAGGAGAATCGGGCTCCTGAGTATTTTTCGGATACTAATAGCAATATTATGCGTTAAGAGTACTCGCACACTACAAACTTTTAGTCGGCCGATAGTTGGTTTGGGCTGGTAATTATATGTATAAATCAGTGTGAAGATGAATGATAGTACGCACATTACAAAGATCAGGTCTTTAACCGGTACCAGAATGACTGAAAACTTTGATTGGAATAAAGTTTTATTTTTTTGCCAAACTCTGGGTGAACTGTCGGCCAACTGTTTAGTCTGTATCTGTAGTATGTAAGGGTACTCTAAGACTACTATAATATTGACTATTGAGCCCTACTTATCTTTTTTATCTCCGTTAAATCACCGAAACACTTTTTGTTTCGGTAAAAACTTGTCACCAAACGCAAACAAACAAAAACCGGATTTCTCTTCTACGTGAAAAGTTGAATGATACAGAATGATATTTTTTTCTTACTGAACTAAACTTATTAGGTCACTAGCGGTTTCCCGTGTAACGTGTAATACATAATCCCGTACCTGGATAAAATATAGCCTATGTCGCTCGGGAATAATGTAGCTTCCCAACAGTGATCCCAGAATTTTTCAAATCGCTCAAGTAATTTCGGATCCTTTTCATACCAAACAAAACAATCAAATCTTTCCTCTTTATAAGTGTAGATAGAGCAGATTACGCCTCTTAAAACATAGTAGTGGCCTAGTAGTTAATTCATCGGTCTCTAAATTACAAGCTGTGTAGGTTCGATTCCAGATCAGATATGTATTTTTTAAGTGTTTGTCGGACCAATGCCTGAGTAAAGGTGAAGAAACTTTATGCCTCTCCGTGTTTAAAAACCTTAACTTTTAACCGACTTCCCAATAAGGAGGAGGTTCTCAATTCGGATGTTTGAATGTTAACTGCTTATATGCCCCTAAACATAGAACAGTAGAAAACCATTGTGTAGTTAAGTATAAGTACCTAAGTAGTTCGTTTGAAACTCTGATTACTGATTACCTAAGCATTACAGAAGTATTTTTTCGAAAACAATCATTTTTGTACAACTGAAGAGGTAGTATATGCCATTATTTTTTTTGTATAGTTGAACCTGCTTATTACGTTTTTGTGAAGAGCAGTTTATCGGCCATTATCCGGCAGTCGGTATAATTTGTGTTACATTGTGTTCTCCACTGATAAGGCACTCGAAGCGAGATTTGTAACATAGAGATAGTTTTTAGAATATATCACGTATAGATGAGTTTTTTTAGTAAAGGATCACGTATGTTAGTGATAGTTTAAATAGATATCGATTATTTTTTATCGTTTAAAGTTTAATTTGAAAAGATTGCACCATTAAGTACTAATCAGAGAGGTTCACGTAAATTACAACATAAATTAATAAGATGTATGTATCATATCATTGATCCGATGTGAATACGAGTTCTGAATTTTCTGAATTTGCGAACTAGAAATATGGCATTTACTCTGAAAAAACTATCTGTATATTTATAGTAATAATACAACTGAAGTATTTGTTGTTTTTCTTATAACGCATGAAGTATTTCTTATACTGCAGCTATTTGAAGAATTCTTTCGGTGTTTACATATCTTATTCATCGAGATAGACTATAACCTATTGTAGTATTTACCCGTTTGCGGAAAGTATTTTTTTCAGGAATGAGTATACCTACCAGCTTGTAGTAGCATTATTTTTGCTGTTGGTACCTAAAAATCATGAGACAATTCAAATAGGTGTCAATGACCATAATTTGCGCAAATTGTTGGACAGACGTAACAAGACAACAAGGTTTCTCATATACTCGAAATACGAGGAAATCAGTTACGTTATTAACCATAATTTATGAATGAGGTAAAACAGACTTATCTTTTTATGGCACCTTTTTGACTTATCTTTTTTTTTCAAATGATCATTCATTATACTGTTGGGTATAAATGTTTTTATTGCGTGATTTGATACTCAAAATCAAATCAAATCATTTATTGATATATAAAAATTCACACACAAATACTAAAAAAAAATTTGACATACTATATTTTTTTACGCATTTCTTATTTAACGAATATTTTTAACTGGTTTTAAAACCTAGTTAAACGTGACTATAAACGTAAAAATGCTAATTCACTTAGCCAATCCATCATCTTTTTCTAACAAAATGACTAATTCAATCGGTAAATTAAACAATATAAATTAAAGTTCATTAATATTCTAAAGCTATGAATTCAGACTTGCACCAAAACCGGTTCAGCTCAAATGAAGGTTAGACGCTGGTGAGTTTGCGAGCCACTATCATTTTGCGTAAAATACTGCATAATTATTTAATAATATGTATTTTAGACAATTAGGACGGAAACATTGCGGTGAGTGCTTATTCTGAACTTGATGGTAGTTCAATCTCATATCAATGACAATCAAACCAATGAGATCACTCTTAGCGATAAGATCGCCATGTCACCTAGTATAAGTAAATCGATTTAATATAAAAAATGAAAAAATTGGTGTAACTTATAAAGCATGTCTGTCTATATATCAGAGTTGTAGGTACATTGCTTATTTTCCTACTGTTGTAATTCGTATCGGAATCATTTAAATCTGTGTAATATAATGGTAAAAAAAAAAAAAACAACTAAACCCCTATTTCTTCAGATAATCTCATAATAAGTCAAATTCCTTATACCTTCAATACGCTGTGAATGCTGTGATCCATAATTCATGAAGTAGGTTTTCAAAAAACGGTGTGAACGAAGAAAATAACAACTGAATTTCCTTTTTTCGACAGGCGATGTCGCGGCCCCAAAACCAAAGAAGGTTTTGGACACCACCATGAACCCTGCATACATACCGGCCGAAGAGAAACATGGATCTTTCTGGAAGAAGTCAGCAGCACAGACTCTGAAGGCCAAGCTTGCAGAGAAACCGAACACTAATAAAGCGAAGAATGGAATCCTGTTCATTGGTGATGGCATGTCCTTGGCAACCATTATGGCGGCCAGGACGTTCTCTGGGCAGCTCCAGCAAAGTCTTGGAGAAGAGTCAGTCTTGGATTTTGAGAGATTTCCAGTCGTTGGATTGGCTAGGGTGAGTTTTTTTTTAAGTGTGTGATAAAAGATTTTTTACTGTAGGTGATGTTATACAGGGTTACTGGTAAGTAGACCGCATCCTTTCAGGAGGTGATAGTATAGGTCAATATGGACAAATTTGACCCTGGGATACACTGGGCAAAAGTTGACCCGTTTCGAGATAATCGAATTTCAAGATCAGTCGTCTAGGTACTCGTATAAATTTTCATTATTAGTCAAAAGTCTCGTTTTTGTGGATTTTTGTGTGTTTTTGGATAGAAGATGAATCACTTCATAATAACAAACCATAACACTGTACAAATCACAGAGGAAATAATAGCGAACAGCAATTACTTTTTTAGTAGTTATTTTCTCAAAAATATTACTCTTCATTTTTTTGTGCAGAATACTTAAAAAACATCTACATCTATCTAGCTATCCAAAAAGGCACAAAACACACAAAAATCCGCAAAAACGAGACTTTTAACTAATATTAAAAATGTATTCGTGTACCTAGACGACTTGTAAAGAAAAGATCTTGAAATTCGATTATCTTGAAACGGGTCAACTTTTGCCCAGTGTATCCCAGGGTCAAATTTGTCCGTATTGACCTATACTATCACCTCCTGAAAGGATGCGGTCTACTTACCAGTAACCCTGTATATAAAGACAGTTTTAATAAGTATGATGTGGTGTTAGAGTACCCTGCACACTGCAGGCTAAACAGTCGGCCGATCATTTACCCGATGTACGTCAATTTTTTTTTAAAGAATGTCTTGATTCCAACCCACCTTTGACAAACAAACACAAAATAAGGAAGGAAGCGCAAGAGTAGGTACAATCGCTTACATAAAGTATTGTCCGAAATATACAAAAAGAGATCAATTTGATCAACCAAGCGGAACACGAAACACGAAGAAGTACAACTATGTACTAACAAACCGCAGTTTTACGTGACTGTACTGTCGTGATATTTTTTTTCTATGACCTAAATATCGATTGAACCAGACCCTTCAAGCAAGTAAGGTAACTCTTGAACAGCAGTACTGACTGGTCACTATTCTCACCCAGTTACTTTGCTAGGCCGAAATATAGCTAAGTAACTACACAACAGTCAAAATACATATATCAATAAAACACGCACATATTATCCTCATCCGTAGAGCATCAAATGCAAATTTACATTTTTTAAGTATTTATTGCAATTAGTTTTGAAAAAAACTTATGCTGTCCCCAAAGAGCTGTGTACCTATTTAAATATCATCACATAATACTTATATTGTTTGCTTGTATTTTATTAATCCAAAGGTAACATTCCGTAGTTCCAACTTACTGTTTATTATGCATAGATGTTCATATATCGAGTAATTGTTGATCGAGAACATCAAATTCTTAGTAATCAATTAAATAAATATGTATCTGATGTTCTTCATAATAAAACTACAATATAACTGTGAAATCTTCGTATTAAATACACGGGTAAATATTATTATTACACATGGATAATAGGAAATAAACAAGCTATTTTCCCAACTATGTCAATAAAAGTATGATAGACAAAAAAGTACCTATTTAAATGGTAATGTAACCTTGATTGCAACCAAAGGTTTCTCAACCAGCAGAGATAGTCGTTCATTTTCATCCAAGATTTATAAAATACTGCAACTTACCATGAACTTATCAACTTCAAAGATCAAACGATTAGAGCATCTATTAATTAGACAAAAGTCCTTTAAAACAGCGTAAACTACGCGGCATAAAAAACGCCTTACTTAAAGGCTCATACTACGCTTACTACTGGCCTTAGCATAAAAATTACATTGTCATATTGTCATGTCAACTTAAGACAGTTGTAATGAAAACCATCTGAAAGTCATTAACCATTATATTAAACAAGGTTTTCCTAAGTACGTCAGGAGGATATTTCTATTTTTCGCAGTCTCTAAGGCTTTAAAACAATGGAGTTTCACCATGACATATTTGCTTAAATATTTTAGTTAATTAGTTGCTTTTGGATTAGCAACTATTGTAACACTTACTCGCAAGGCTATATTGGTGTTTAGATAAACTGGGTTGAATGGAAGCGAATATTCATTTCATGTCGTTTTGTTTCATAGGTCTGTATCAATATTATAGGATCCCACATAGAAGTATTGTTAGATAGGTTCGTTGGATCTTCTGTTGACTGACGTCTATGGATCTTTAAAAATGTTTACGTGTGTTTAAAAGGTACACAACCTAGCTTCCATTTTTACCAAATATTAAGTATTTAGGCTTTTATCGACCTTCGAGTAACTAGCTTGTAGATATTACCAGCCGTTTTCCTGGGGTATCACTCGAATCCCGTGATAACTTCTGCCCGTAGGCACTAGTGTAGCTACCCAACAGTGAAAGAATTTTCAAATGGGTTCAGCTTATGATCCTTTACAAACAAACATACAACAAAATAAAGTTTCCTCATTATTATATGAGTAGGTGTACTTATATCTAGATTGCACCAAACATCATCATTATCTTATTTGAAATAAATCCACTTCATTGTGCCTACTCCACTCCACTATTAATGTTCCATAGATCAATCTAATTCAGATAGATCGATATACACAAAACGCGTTCTAGATTCTGGTAACGCGCTTGACCGCGCACACGACGTGTCACGTTCAAGGAGAGGTGCGCACGCGCCGAGGTCGCGCACACTATGTGACGTCACACTCTCTTCCTTACGAATTGTTTCCTTTTGGAGATAATTTGGTAGTTTAAGAACTGTTTTAAGTGTCGGACAAGTAATGACTTTTGAAGTCTTGTCCCTGTCTTCTTATGAAAAGAAAATTAAGAAGAATTCTTCTTATGAGAAGAAAAGAAATAAACAAGCAAGCATGAGCTGGCTTTTTTTGTGAATTGGGTGTTATATGCAGGGAATATAGATATGGATGCATGAAGTTTTCGACTACCCAATATATACGTTTTAGGGACCATTGTCGAAATAGGAGGGGTTGTAAAATAAGTCTTTGAAGATGACTGTCTATAATGGCAAATTATAGGTTGATTTCTAAGTCAATCACCTGAAACATTTATTCGGTGCTTATAGAAAGTATAGAATCATCATCTGCCTAGCCTCTTCCCATGTTGACGTCGGCTTCTAGATGGATGCAGCTGTGTAGGATGAGCGTTTCAATGGAGCGACTCCCTATCTGACCTCGTCAACCCAATTACTTCGGGCAACTGTTAATAAGAATAGTTGTCAGGATTTTTGGCGTTTTACCAAAGATGTTCAAATGAAAGCCGGGACTTAGGTACATCTGCCAATTTAACGTGCCTTACTCAAGTCCAGCACTCTTTCTTGTAGTAGGTATCTGAAGTATGAATTCAGGTGTAGGATATTTTTTTCATGTAAAACACGAGACTTTAGTGTACATAGGTCTATCAATTTACCACAGTAGGTCACCTAGTAATGTAATACATAGTCTAGCGTATTGTCATGCGGAGTGACATGCATATTCTCAAACAATGCAAGGAAGGAAGCGAACAATATTATTTTCACGGTAATTAAATCATTGTCAAGTTGTTCTTAGTCAAGGATACAGGAAAGCGTAAACACTGAGGTGAAAATACTTAGACATGCCTTCAAGATAAAATAACCGGCCAAATGCGTAGGGTTCCGTACCATCCAAACTAATATTCTATATATTTATGGATATCGAACAAAAATTAGCAAAAAAATCACGTTTGTTGTATGGGAGCCCCCCGAAATATTTATTATATTCTAGTTTTCAGTATTTGTTGTTATAGCGGCAACAGAATTACATCATCTGTGAAAATTTCAACTCTCAAACTATCACGGTTCATGAGATAGGTACAGCCTGGTGACAGACGAACGGACGGACAGAGGAGCGAAAACAATAGGGTCCCGTTTTGCCCTTTGGGTACGGAACCCTAAAACAATGTCTTCATAAAAAATAACTGTATATACTGCACTTTACTTTGGCACTTTTGTTACTGGTTTTGACCTTGCAAAAATTATTGCAATATTGTCTTAAGAAATAATATTGCTATAAGCATCATGTCAGGGGCTTTGCACCAATCATCATGAACTGACCACCACCAGATAAATACATATGTTAATCTAGTGTCCAGGTTAACATATGTATTTAAAGTGACAGCATAACACAATTCCCTTACCCACCCTCAGTAAAATCAGGCGATTTAGCTTGCCAAAACTCTACTGAAAATACATACAATAAATTGTAGATACAGGATTCTCACTACAGCACCGATATACATACCATTGCAATTACCAATTGATTCACGATCCAATATCGTAACCAAACTACCTACTAACTGTATCCATATTTAGTTAGTGGTCGCAAGCGCGACTGCTGTGCTCGGTCTCGGGTTTGATTCCCGGGTTAGGCCTAAATCGCTTTGTGGGTTTTAGAAACTTTCACAAAGCAGTCCGGGCTATGAACGTGAAGGAATATTGAGAGCACTATAACATGAATCGAAAAGTGCTGGAGTGGAGACCTCAAACTAGCAAGTGCAGCGTAGGACGTCCACCGATAAGGCGGACTGACGACCTTATAAAGGTCGCCGGAAGACGCTGGATGCAGGTCGCCTCCAACAGGTATCTGTGGAGATCTAAGGGGGAGGCCTATGTTCAGCAGTGGACGTCCTATGGCTGAGATGATGACTACAATATGTCTGCCTTGGACGCCATCATAAAAGTATCCATATTTATTTCCAGACCTACTGCATAGATGCTCAAGTGCCCGATTCTGCGTGCACAGCCACATCTTATCTCAGCGGAGTGAAGACGAAGTACGGGGTAATAGGCCTCGATGGCAATGTCACTCGCGGTTCCTGCTTCTCACAACTGCACCAACCGAATTGGGCGTCGTCCATCGGAAAGTGGGCTTTGGATCAAGGAATGGATGTCGGTTAGTATATTTTTATTGACACGCTTATATTAGCTTCACTTGTATGTAAGAAAATCTTGGAATCTTAATCAGACACACTTGCCAGCCTTCGATCAGGATGACAATGACTGGCTAAGAAATCGTGTTTTTTAGTCTTTTAATCTATTCGAAATATTTTTCTTGATACCTATTTTTTGGCGAGGTTAAGCCAATGGACACCAATGGCTGATTAAAAAGCGAAGGAATACCTACATCCCGAGGAAACCTGGATTATAAGTATAATATTTTCTATGGACCTAAGATGCCTGATTTAAATTAATAAATTAAATTGATATACTTACTAATGTGATAAATGTGAAAGTTAGTATATTTGTTGATTGCGCTCTCTTGCTAAAATTGGTGAAGCGATTGAGATGTTTTCTATAAAAAATGTGATATCCTGGTCATTTTCTAATCTGGTTATTTTATAACTTTCTTTGTCCCATGAGTCATAATATCATACATACAGATATCAAAACCATAGGCAGTGGAGTGGTTAACATTGCTGAAAGTATTATACCTCTATTTTTCTTTGCCATATACTTATCAGGTCATTTACTTACTTTTCACGAACAATAAGCGATATATTATATACTTAAATAGTGGAAATTATGAAATTAGTGGTCGTAATATATTTTGATCTTCTTCTTTGACGTCAAGTTGTATATTAGGTGTTACAAAAAAGGAACAATTGGTGATTAGAGAATACAATAGATACTTATTGCTTTACTTATATGTTTAGTTTGACTATGACAGGGGCTTCAGATGTTCGGAAATAGTAACATGTTGTTATTTGGTTGTCACTGCGTTGGCCTGACCTTAGACCAATGTAGTAATGAACAATATACACCCATGGTTAAACTTAACTAGATTTAATTACTACATACTTAGGTACTTAAGATATTTCAAACATAATTTTTCCAAAAATTATCATGGTCAACGAAAATTATTATAAATGAAGATTCAATATTCCTTACTGTGTGAAACTAAACTATCCAAGTAGTGGGCTGTGTAGACTATTCTCCCAATTTTTGCCATTGGGTTCCATCAGCGCCATCTATTTGAAATAACTGGAAGTTACGGGTGACAACTGTGATCGTAATTTCGCAGTTTTCCGTCAGATGGCGCTGATAGTAGATAGTGTCAGCTATGAGATGTTTTACAGAATGCTTATGAAAACTCGTTGAATTTATTCAGAATAAAAACAGAAAAATAAGGTATTGAATGAACATTTGAAATCTCGAAATCAGAACTGATTACTAAGCAAAATGTTGTTGATACATCTTTTAAAACTTGCAGCATGATCAAATGTGGGGGAGTGTCAGACTCTTACTGACAAACCCATCATGTTCCTTTCTAAGCCCTTTATCTACCATGGCCGCGATAATTCTTTCGAACAATCCCTCAAAGATACTTACCCCTGTTCTCTCAAATTCCAGGAGTAGTCACAACAACCAGAGTTACCCACGCTTCTCCCGCCGGTATGTACGCTCACACTTCGGAACGCAATTGGGAGTCTGATGCAGACGTACCACCAGAATGCTTGGCGGCTGGCTGCAGGGACATCGCGTACCAACTCGTTACTGAATCCCCTGGAAGACATTTTAAGGTACATTATGACTTTGACTTGTTCTGTGGAAGGTTTTGAGCATCAAAGTGGACGGATATAGGGGAAGAGGACAACTAGGGGCCCGATTCACCTAAATTTACTGCGACATACGATTCACATTCGACTGAAATCCAATCACGACTCAATTACGATTGAAGCGTATAGACCAAAATAGTAGAAGAATGCCCAAAGAAGAACACCAAGAAGAAGACCAAAGTAGTAAAGAAGAAACTGCTATTGCGATTCAATTTCTATTCAATTTTGACATTATTAACTTAGGAGAATCGGGCACCAGAGAAACGATGGATGGATTGTGTGAAGAACAATGATAGATAGAGGAGTATGGAAGGAGAAAACATGCTGTGCCGACCCCAAATAAAATTGGGATAAAGGCAGGAGGATGATGATGATTATGGCTTTGGCTTAATACATTCAAGCTGCGGTTTCACCCGCGTCCTGTGGAAACTATTTTTCGGACCCAAATAGATTAGACGATAGTGTAGTTTTCAAAAAGTTGTTTCCCTGAAAGGCTCCTTCCTTAAGTGGTTTTATTTTTTCATACGTGCAAAGATAACATTTTTGCATAAGCTCATATCGATGATTTATTGTTTCTTGAAAACCCATTATAGACAAAATGTTTGAAAAGGTCAGACAATCAACAGTGATTTAAAGTATTTTCAATAGAAAGTATTTAAGCTCTAGTTTCCTAACATACTATTTACTAAAGAAAGTATCTATTGATGAAAATGTTTGGTGCTGTTGTGAATTCTGAATTCTATGAAGTGATGATGCTAATCATTATTTAAGGAATTAATCATTTAATAAATATGTAAATGAAGTTTATATTGAACACTGTTCGTTTGTTGCCAAATAATGGCCATGACCTTGACTTTGGTCTAACTTAAAATGATGTAGGTATTATACTAATTTCAGGTTATCATGGGCGGTGGTCGGCGAGAATTTCTTCCTAACGTGACAAGTCTAGTTGGAAACACTAAAGGAAAGAGACGCGATGGTGTAGACTTAACCGAACTGTGGCATGTTGACAAAGTCAATCTGAACGCCACGCATCAATACGTGACTGATAGACAGGAACTTTTGAAGGTAAGCACAAACAGTCATTGTGGATTGCACACCATAGTTATATACCTATTCTGGTAAAACCTCAAGAGAAATGAAATTCGGTAGAAACTGCTCGTTAATAAAGGCATATGATAAGAGCGGTTTGAAACTGGCTACATCATTTCGTAGCATTTTCTTAACAAGAATATATTATTTGTGGTTAAAATAATAAATTCTTGTTAAGAAAATGCGCAAACTTTGTCATTTTATTGTTAAAAAAGTTTCATAGATACACTTTTACTTTGATAGGTTTGAATACAAAACAAAAGATATTGATAACGAAAGGTCTTTATTTTAAAAACGCTTTTAGTCATACGTCTGCGCGTCGGCGACGCGACCAATTACCGCGATTACGTCATACTATACATGTCATTCTTAGAAGCGAACTGGTGAATGTTGCCGACCTCACGAGCCTCAGCGTCTGTATTTGTCTCGCTTAGACTTCGGTCTTCGATTTCGACGGCCAGTGGTTGTTTGCCGGACCCTTGGGCGTGGCACGGGTTTCTAAATGAATCGAGACTTTGGGTAACTCCCAAAATGTTTCTTTCGTTGGGGACCTTATGGGTTCCTTGAGTGAGGGTATACTCTCCGAGACGCGTAAATTCTGGGAGCAGCTCGTAAATGTTCAAAATTTAATTTTTTGTAGCTAACTGGTTGACTGGTAGAGAGTGCCTTGTGGCATTAAGTCCGCCAATGTACCATTTTGTACATAAAGTAAAAATAAATAGATCACCGCTTTGCAGACACTGGCACGTCGTCGTAAAGAACTCGTAACTCATATAATCCGACATCTTTCTGTCTTGCTTGTGACAAAATTCTAAAGAAAACGGAGGGTAAGGGATCGCGACGCCGGCGGTTGCGCGGGAAATCCACAACAAGCGACGACGTCACAATAAGGCTAATAGTCCAGATGAACGCACTAGACGCGGGCTGCCGCGCGATTCACCAGGGGCTCGATCCTGCTAATTTTACTTAAGCGGCATACGATTCACATCCGACTGAGATCAAATCACGACTCAATTACGATTGAAGCGTACGTGGCGTTCTGCTATTTTTTAGAAAAGGTTAAAAAAACGTTTTTACCCTTTTCTGTGATTCAATAGTGAATCATGTAGTCTGCAAATGATTTACGATTGCAATATGATTGTAAAGCAAAGTACCGTAATAGACCAAATGGCAGACCAACGACAAACCAATTGAATGTCATTGGAATACGGTCTTATATCAGCAGAATGCCCACTAGGGTTAAAACTGCTATTGCGATTCAATTTTCACAATATAAACAATGGAGATCTTGCGCGCGGTGCATGAAGCAATTACACGTACACAACAAAATTCGATTTGTTCCCGAGCCAATCGCGCGTCTTTGTGCGTTCATCTGCACTTAGCCTAAAGCTTGCGTTGAGTCACTGTCATCATATGACAACTATGAAAATACGTGAACTAAGAATGCAGATATGCTCTCATTAATTCTGAACCACACATTTTTGGCGCAATTCCTGGAAAAATCCCATATTTATCTGAGCAAGTAGGAACCTGTTTCAATGTATTTTCTTCACGTTTCCAGGTGTTCAATTCGGATGATCTCCCAGAGTACTTACTAGGTCTGTTTCGCGATGACCACATGGACTATCACTTGAAAGCTGAAAACCAACCAACTCTCGAAGAAATGGTGGAAGTCGCCATCAAAATGCTTAGTAGAAGCACTAAAGGATATTTTCTATTTGTCGAAG
Organism: Helicoverpa armigera; assembly: GCF_030705265.1. Classification (NCBI taxonomy): domain Eukaryota; kingdom Metazoa; phylum Arthropoda; class Insecta; order Lepidoptera; family Noctuidae; genus Helicoverpa; species Helicoverpa armigera. Next base: position 2,224,905 of record NC_087127.1, on the reverse strand, counting down.
GTAATTTTTTCTTTAATACTTTGAGAAACTGAGACTTTGAGTCCAATAACATGCTAAAATAAAATTAAAAATCCACCGATAAACGACTTTCACCGCGGGGATATTTACTTTTTTGTTTAAGTAATGTTAAATAGGTAGGTTTAAAATAATAGTTTGATAGTCAAAAGACCATAAGAGAATACAAGACCTTGAAAAAATATGAAAATACGCTCTGTTAACTAAAGATAAACAATCTTGACAGAACTTTTACACAAATACGTAAAACAAATAAAGTACTGCTTACAGTAAAGAGTTCATTAAGTAATTTCGGAGTATTTACATTGATTTTTAGCTGCTTTTTTTCTAACATGAGTCTTAAAACAAAAAGGTCACATCAAAGTTGTATTGTTCAGTTAAGTGTACTCAAATGGTGTGCAGGTATGTTTTGAAGTTAATAATCCCTGTTTATAGTGGAATGTCGCGAAATAATAACATAATGTTTCCGTTTCTAGGTGGCAGAATAGACCACGCCCACCACGACAGCTTAGCTCACTTAGCACTAGATGAGACAGTGGAGTACTCAAAGGCCGTCAAGAAGGCAAGAAGTTTAACAAACGAGAAAGATACCTTGATAGTCGTCAGCTCCGACCACGCTCACACAATGACTGTAGCTGGCTACCCTTCCAGAGGGAACGATATCCTTGGAACAGTGGACTCGGCAGCTGGTCTTGATGGGAAGCCATATACTACTATTAGCTACGCGAATGGTAAAGCACATTCGATTGGAGCGGATGGTACGCGGGTCGATGTGACACTGCAAAATGAATTTTCGATACGTAAGTTGTTTTCTGCATTTGTTCTTTTGTAAGTTAACAGAACGAATTTCAAATATGGGTATTATTTGCAATTTAATTAAAATAACAACTACGCAGAATACATTGACCATTATGATTCTCGCATTCATTCAGTTCGTAAAATATAAGGCTTCAGTTAGCAAACTGCAATATACATATACCTACCACTACTCAACACTGGTTAAAAAAGCAAGTTTGTGCAATAATTGTTTTACCAAAATAGCAAACTATCGATTCATAATATTTAGACCTAGGTACTATCACATCACTCATTTCTGCGAAAGACACATTAAAATATCAATATTTTTTAACAATTGGACTGTATTTCCAATCTACCTTAAGAAGGAACGCCTAAACAAACCTAAGGATCAAAGTTTTTTACCTGACATCATTAGTATAAGAGAAATACTTGGAACGGCTCATAAGTTTCCGAGTATTTAACCGCAACCGCATACATTTTGATACAACTGTATCAAAATGTATGCGGTTGTAATTCAAAGTATTTACCATTAAATGACAAGTATTTTAAGCTAATTTCAAGTAATTTTATTGAATCATTTCTTTCTTATTTAAAGATTAAATATAGCCTATGTTACTCGGGACTAGAGTAGCTTTCCAACAGTGAAGGATTGTTTAGGAAGGAAGGAACTGTTTAGTAGTTTCGGAGTCATTAGGGCACAAACAAATAAAAAAAGGTTTCCTCTTTATTATATTAGTGTGTGATAAGTGTGTAAAAAGGAACCTACATTTTTATCGTAATGTCGTATGATTTTCAGGTGATCCAAATTATGCGTACCCTAGTCTCGTCCCGTTGGACTCGGAGACGCATGGGGGAGAGGACGTTGCAGTGTACGCCTCAGGACCCTGGCAGCACCTCTTCACAGCCAGCTATGAGCAGAACGTAGTCCCACACCTCATGGCATACGCCATGTGTCTGACAGAAGACCACCACGAGAACTGCGAACCTATTCAAGAAAGGGTGGCGTCAAATTCGATCACTGTAAAACCTAGTACAACGATGTTAGCCGGCCTATCTGTGATGCTTAGTAAAAAGTTCTGCTGTTAGGATTTAATACTTAATTAGCTAGTCCCCGTGTTTAACCTCAAAACGCCTCGTATCATTGAGGAAAACCGCATGAATATTCTTTCAGTAGTTTGAGAGATTGGCCGACCATTAACGTACGCATCTACTAGGGAAAAGTACCTACGTACTTGTACCGACAGCAATACGTTGACCTATGATTTCTTCAATAGATTTTCAACCTTATCACGAAAGGTGAAGGTTAATGTTCGATTGGTACAATTTGACAGATCCGGGTAGGTTGACTTGCTGGCTTTTGTACCTATAGTTGGCTATTATTTCGAGTTCCGAAAAACGCGGAAGGGTTTATTGTTATATAATATAAAATGAAGTGATATTTCGCTTTTAAGATAATATATTAGTATGAATTTATTAAGTTTATCGAAACAGAGCTGCTCGTGAAGTGGTTCTGTACACCAGTTCAAATTATCACTTAGTTTCAACATAAAGTACGTGTAAAGAACTATAGAACGTTCCTTATAGACTAAGTATTAGCCCTACGTAAACCGTTTATCACCACGCTTGCACAAGTCTCAAGGTGGGTTGGCGATTTCAGACTTTACAATCTAAGTTCCCTTAATATGTTTTCCTTCACTTTAATTCAGTCATCACTTCAAGATATACTTAGAAAGTATATTTCTGGTAATTAAAACTATTTATTTATTATAGTACTAAATGATAGGCAAAGATTACCGCTTATTTTTCCACGAAGAGTTAGAGTACCCGTACACTACAAACTTTTAGTCGGCCGATAGTTTGTTTTGGCTCTTAAAACAGAATGAAAATGAATGGTCCTAGTACGCAAACGAAGATCAGTATATATATCCTAGTATTTCCGTGGTATCAAACTGACTGAAGCCTTTGATTAGAATCAAGATTTTCTTTAAAAAAAATGCCGACTATCGGCCAACTGTCGGCCGAATATTTTTGGTCTACTGTGTACTCTTAGTGAAAAACAAAGGTTACTACTGTTTCTTTCTGTACGGAAATGTATAGGAAACATTTAATAAGTGCTAATAGTTGGTAGTTAGAAAATATTAGAATGTTGAATCGTGTTTGTTGTAAGAAATTCTTTCTGTTGTTTTGTGAATAAATTAGTTTTAAGCAAGTTGATGTAATTAAGCAGAATATTTCAGTATTTCTATGATTAGATACCTAATAAAAAAGTACAATATACAATAATACAATACAATATTGTTCTGTGTTTGTTTTTTATGTCCCTAAAAATTATTGACGCGACGCGACACAATTTCATGTCATGTATTTCCGTAAGGTCCTGATTCCATATTTTTTTTTTTTTTACTGTGTTTGTTACGAACGTAGACACAGAAGCAGTCATGGTCATAATTCAGTGGGATGAACATTAAATTGTGTGATATCATATAACAAAGGTGAATCTTTCCACTCTAACCACATGTTCATTACAATCAATTTTAATAATGCAGAGCCGTGAGCCTTATGGATACATTACCGAGAAATAGCTATGACGACCAATTTTTTGATGCACTTTTAGTTTTAAGCTGTGTATACAGGGTTACTTGTAAGTAGTCCGCATCCTTTCATGAGGTAATAGTATAGGTCGATACGGACAAATTTGACCATGGGATACACTGGGCAAAACTTAACCGTTTCAAGATAATCGAATTTTAAGATATTTTCTTAAAAAGTCGTCTAGGTACACGTATAAATTATTATTATTAGTTAAAAGTCTCGTTTTTGTGTGTTTTTGAATAGAAGACGAATCACTTCATAATAAAAAACCCCATACTCATTTTTGCTCGATATCTATAAATATATGTATGTATATAGTCCGACTCGCACTTGGCCGGTTTTTCTTTTTTTTTTACGAGAGACAGACCCACAACCCCAAGATAATACCCCAAGGATAATACCTACATGCTTTTAGAAGTTACGTGATTTGAAACGCATGAGAAATAATGGGTTCTTGTTAAGATGACCAAATGCAGTGCATTCAAACGCTCAAGGCCGGCGATACGTCGTTCAAAATAATCGATGACAGCATTACAACAGAATTCACACTATAACAGGGGCTCAGTTCTGCTTATTTTATGTAAGCGACATACGATTGTTATCTTACTAAGATTTAATCACGATTCAATTACGATTGAAGCGTATGTGGCATTCCCCTGTTTTTCCTTTTGAATAAACGTTTTTATCCTTTTATGCGCTTCAATAATGAATCATATGTGTCAGTTCGCGGTAAAAGGTACCTTATGGACGTTGGCGCTTAAGTCATTTGGAGATACAAATTCTACAATCTTGCTTAGACTAAAAAAACATAATGTCGTAAGCGCCAACGTCCATAAGGTACCTTTTACCGCGAACTGACACATATTAGGAGCAGAATGCCCGATATGCTTAAAACTGCTATTGCGATTAGATTTCTATTCAATTTTTGACATTATTAACTTAGGAGAATCGGGCCCCAGTAATGTTCAGTCGTTGTTAAACTAACATTTACTTGCTTTAGTCAAGTAGTATGGCTTCATCTTTCATACAAACAATAATTGTTTGCGCAGTTCCCGCCCGCACAACCACGCTCTTTGTTTTACCCGCCCATTTATATCGCTACCATCTGACTTAATACGTTTTACCCGACTTTTAAGACGGCATATGTATCAGTTTTAAAATTTCTACCATACTTCAAGAGTTTCTGTATCAAATGCAAAAATAATTTTTCAATTCTAAGTGATCGTCTTCGAGAATTTTATGTTCTAAAGTAGTTAGTTCTGATTGGTTTGGACGAATTCATTGCGTGGCATGTCGTTTTGTTATTACAATAAAGACCACGCGCAACATGAGACGGCTATCGCCATGTTGGCACCGCCCCCTCGCGACTGCTGCGGGAAGCTAAATAATAATCCTCTGTGACTGCAGTATCCTTATATCTTTACTATTACAATAAAGAGGAAAACTTTGTTTGTTTTTTTTGTAATAAATAAACTCAAAAAATCAAAATTCTTTCACCATGAGAAAGTAAGATTACCTATCTGCGAGTAAACTAGTGTCAACGGGACCGCGGGAAAACCGCGGCTAGTTTTGTTAATAACCTCATTGCATACGTAGGTAAACCATAAAAAAAAATACTATGAATATATTTCAACAGAGTGCACATGTATCTATGTATCTCTCAGTGTACCTTCACAAAAATAATTCCGAATTAAATATTTCCTACACTTTAGCGTAACTTAAGCGTAGCTTAAGGGTATGTGGCATTCCGCTATTTTTTCTTTGAAACAGAAGTTTTATTCTTTTCTGTCATTCAATTATGAATCATTTTGTCTACAAATGATTAACGATTGCAATATGATTGTAGAGCAAACTACTTATAGACCAAAATAGGAGACCAATCGCAAACCAATCGAATTTCTTTGGAATACGATTGATATTAGTAGCAGAATGCCCGATATGGTTAAAGCTGCTATTGCGATTCAATTTCTATTCAATTTTGGCATTATAAATTTGTCTGCCAAGGTCTGTGTCGCCTGTAAGCAATCAATCCCGTTGGTTTCTTCGGATTTATCATCCCAGAAACTTCAATAAATCGCTAAGCAGAATCTGATAATTTGATCTATTTCGTTTGGCTCGATTCACCAATGTGGATCGGCCAAACGAAATAAAAAATAAGACCCAAAAAAGTTCAAAACTTTGCTGAAGATAATCATAATTGCAGAGTGTTTCATTTCATTCTGTGCCATTCCACAAACCATGCGGCACCTTCTATGCTGTCCACTATGCCCCGACAGCTGCATAGTGGAGGACCTTTACAACGCTACTGACAATGCCGTATGCCGAAATATTGGGCCTCCAAAATTTAAGTTGCCATCGACTCGCCAAGTAGAAGAAGAAGAAGAAGAGTGTTTCAATCATCTGAAGATGGACATGCTTGTACAATTCGATATGCTCCTAATTCAAACCCCTTATCATCTACAAAAACTACTTTCTCTTTTGTCAATCATATCGCTAATAACATTTATTTGGTATCTACCAACAAATCAAATTAGCATGAATGCTTTAATCACATGAATACCACCATGAAATAACCTAACCTAACCTACACGTCATCGGATACCGCAAGATGATCACTTTTCCTAGATAGTGACTCAAGTGATCTTGAGTACATACATAATTATTTTCTTACGATTAAGTTACACGAAAGTCATATCGGTATTTTGCCACGTTCTTGTAATATTTAAATAATGACGTTACCGATACTTATGCCATGAAATCACTCGCTTGCTCTTCTATCGACAAAGCAAGCCATAAAATGAAAGCAAGTTTTTATTATATGTATAGACTAGCTGTTGCCCGCAACTTCGTCTGCGTAGGCAATATAGAATAGTCAAAATAATACTTATCCCTTAGGTGCAATCTTTCACGTGACAGTATAATTAGGATTAGCACTTAGCAGTCGCATAGATTCATTGATCAAGGTTGTGTTGTGGATGTGACCATTTATCTAAACAAAAGAAGTAAAGTTTGTGACGTTGTGAATATCTCTGGATCTAGTCAGCCAATTTGGAAAATTATTACGTATGGTGCGTAAGTAATTTTCACAGGAAACAGTTATAATCTATGTCTATATGCTTTGAGTCTGACAAAGCTGTCATTTGTACATTTTCTGCAGCTGCTGCGACTAATCAGAAGCCAGAATGTCTGTCAGTTTCACCATGGATATCGTCTTGTGTAGTGAGACTGGATTGAAGATAGGTAGATAGGTAGTCGCTACAAGCAAAATATTGGTACTCAAACAGATTCGGTGACTGGAAGGCAACACCAACATAGTTGGGGAATAGCTGGATGGATGATAAAATGAGTCATCATCATCAGCAGGCGCATGGGTAGGATAGTTTCACTACTGGGGAGAAACACTTGTATGACGGGGATTTTCTGTGGACTTACTCACTATGGTAAGGCTGACCCTCGGGCGTGTGAGTAGCGCGGGCGTCGCGAGCGCGCTGCATGAACGTCGCGTTTTGCTGCCCTGCGGCATGTGTGAAGAGTCCAAGCGACGCGCTCGCGGCGAGCACGCGGCGCTCGAGTTGCGTTCTTACCCCTTCGCCCGCTATCCCCGCCGCCCGCTAAATGCCTTAGCAGTTAAACGTCAAGGAAAGCGGCGCGTGCGCGCCGCGAGCGCGCTGCAAATGGCGCAGGGCAGCAAAACGCGACGCTCACGCAGCGCGCTCGCGACGCGCGCGTGGCGCCCGCGTTACTCACACGCCCGAGGATCGCGCACGCCTAATGTGGGGGAGGCCTAAGCCGGGACTCCACCGAAATGTTTGCATTAGTTCACGAATAGGCAAAATGTACGTATCTGTGAGAGTCCACTTCATGTGTTCGTACTTCCCACTGTCATGTCTATAAAAATCTACAACAAACTACCTGAAACACTAAGAAATGAAAAAAAAACACATATATTTGCAAACAAATTGAAAAAACTTCTCCTAAGCAAATGCTACTATAGCGTTAAAGAATACCTTGACGATAAAAAGATAGTCGAATGAATAACTTGTGTTTTATAATAACTGCATCTATTATTATTGTATCTACTACTGGAATTAAACTTTCTAGCCTTCTTTTGCTGTGCCCTAACAGGGTCCATAATATGTACCTAATTACCCTATTGTAACATCTTTATAACTTTATGGTATGCAAATAAATATGAATATGAATACTTGAAACCTGCAGTTTTGGCAAGATTTTCAAAATGTACGCTTGCAATTTGTCATTTCTTGGTGGAGCCAGCAAATCGAAAGAAACATAAGTGTTGTATACTGTGCGTCACTACCACACACCGGGAAAATTTCGCTCTTGCGGAGGACGTTTGTATACCATATTTTGTGTCACACAGGACGACAGTAAGTATCCACCGAAACACTTTCAAAGATCTGATGAACGAACAAATCAGACCTGACTTGGTCACCTGGGGCCAATCAGAGCTCTATGAAGCGATCATATGCTTTGGCTCCTACTGTTATTGTGGTTTCTGAAAATTTATTCACCTCATTCAACGATGAATGTAATTCTGATGGTACTATTAAGAACACTTGCTTAGCGCAGAAGCTGACGTTGGCAGATCAACTCTTTGAGATGCCGACTCCAGAGATGCCGTTGGTTTTTATGCAATGCACACCTGCAATGCATTCTGGATTAGGATAGGATACAGGTGGATAGGATTTGCAACAGAAAACAATTCTGTCTTTGTGATTGAATGACATCAAACGTAGTTTTATATGAAAGGTGTTTTTTTAGACTTGGCTCGGGTGTTACTGAGACTGTTCGTAATCGTGACCAGTGTATTTGCGATCAGAAGTTGAAAGTAAGCATGGCTCTAGTATGCGACGCGCAATTTGTACGTTTTCAGACGCATAAAGCATTTTACGTGTGTATGGTATTAAATCGAGAAAGCTCCCATTTCGTATCTGCACTTTGTATCTGGGCTTGTTCTTAAAGCTACAGAATCCTACATTACCTACCTACCTCACGCTTAGCAGCGCTTGCGAGAGACAGATCCTCCTTTCTTCTAGGATTAAGTTTACATATTTTGCATCAGAAAAAATAATTAAGGTCTACTTAATACTACTCACTCAAAGTAATTTGTTTTAAGGCCACCACATTAGTGGAAGATAAGCTAAACTATGTTTATGAAAAAATCCTGATATGAACTCCATCTGTAACTTTAAATGATAATTAACTGTTCCACTAAAGTCATCTTTTTTGACATAATGTTCAAAAAATAATTTAGATGGCACCGTTTTAAATTTGGCTGAGAACTATTAATTTTCCTTTCATCAAGGTAATAATTATAGTTGGATTTTGATGTGGTACGGCAAACTGACAAACACTATTGAAATGTCTATCGAAAAATTACACTACGTGTTTAAATATGGTGAATTACGGAAAATACACAACTCCATCTGTTGAAATAATAATCCTCTATAAAGAATGTATGGTAATTTATTGTCATTATCATCACCTCGCTCCTTTGACAAATTTGATGTATTTTTACCACAGATGGAGCTACTTTAACCTTGGCTAAACAAAATTTTCATATTTTTTTTCTTCCGAAGTTACTTATAAAGGTGTGATTTTCTGTGTAAAGATTAATAATAGGCCGATCAACTAATATAAGTACAACTTTCAAATGTACAGTTTTGACCAACAGATTGCGTGTCGTACTATTTTACATCTTGAATTCACAAAATTAATCATATCTTTTGATAGAGTGAATCGATTTCGATGAAACAAAAACTAAGTAATACCCCAAGTTACGTAGAATTTTTGTATATAAGCACTGTCTACATTGAATTCGTAGATTTTACGTGAATCCCGAACAAACAAACAGATAAACAGACAAACAGACAAACAGACAAAAATGACAAAAATGATGGAAATGGGTTCTGTTAGTTATCCTTTAACATGCTGGCTATTTTTTTTGTCAATTTCTTCAATGTACAAAAATTACTTTTCTACAGATTTATTATATGTATAGATTTGACTGATTTTCATTACCTTGTTCACTCCCAGTGCTGGCTATTAACCGATGAATGTAGGTTTTTCCATTGCTGTGGTGTGATTCTGTAAGACTTCATTCTTAACTTCGCATCTGAATCCGCCGTGAGTTTCGTGATTGGCATTCTCAAAGTACACTATCGCTACTCTTGCGAGCGTGTTTGCGAGTTGAACTAAATTAAAGTCGAGATTTTGACAGATAAAGTATGAGATGACTTTTAGAACTTTTTGAACCGAATGCGACGTGAGAGTGAATAGCGAAGACTGAAATGCGAGTTGTTGTCTGAATTTTATAGAATCGACGTAAGTACTGTACCTTATTGCGCGACAGTTTATCTTTAAGTAAAATTACTGTGACGCTGCCTGGATCAGTAATTTACAACCATATAAACACTCTACTAAACTGAAAGTTTTCTATGGTGAAATCTATTAATATTTTCATTACCCTGTTCACACCCAGTGTTGGCTATTAACCGATGAATGTAGGTTTTCCCATTGCTGCTGTTTTATTGCGCGACAGTTTACGTATACGTAAAATTACTGTGACGATGCATGGATCTGTAATTTACAAACATATACTAGACTGTAAGTTTTCTCTGGTGAAGTAAGTATATTACGATCAAATTATATTTAATAAAACAAGAAACAAGGTCAGAATTCACGAAGAAAGATAATATACCTACTTACTTATGTAGTTGGTGATCAACGTAAACAATATTTTTTTAATATGACCTCATTTGCGATATATGAAACAGCCGAACGAAATTGTAGTTAATACTATTTTTGATTAAACACATATATAATAAAATCATTAATTATGCTTGAGAACTGATTTTAATGATTTTGATAATTCAAGATCTATAAGAATTTCCGTAATGATGACTGGCATACCGCCATTTTGTTTTTGTAAATCACTGAAAACTTTGTGCTTATGAAACCACGAAAACGTGGGTTTCAGATGATAAAAGCTCATTAATTTCAGCTGATGAAACTAGGTGTCGTGAGTGTAAACAGTTTATAATACATACTTTTACGCTAGTACGATCTATTTCTGCACATCGGACAAACTGCGCACTCCACATTCCGCTAGCTTTGGTTATGCAAAATAAGAATTAAGTACACTAATTGAACAATTGAACATCAATCTATTTTACATGCTGCACTTTTGAAACTCACACTTTTTTCACAAATTTATGCAAAAAATTAAATATTTTTTACATTATTTACTGCAGAATTCTAACAAAATGAAAACTGAAAGCTTTTTAAATGTTGCTAGACTAGATAAAAAGCTATCGGTATGAAAGTAGGTCGTACTGATTATAGATCAGAGAAGCGACTTCAATAAATACTAAAATTATAATAATACTGCTGTTGATTGCAATTTTTTGTTTATTGTGAATTGAAAATTGCATGTTTTCTTTTTATTGGAACATTAAGATACTTGAATTATTTTTATGGCTGACAATAAGACGGCCTGACTCGTTATTGGTGGATCTGATTGAGAAGCGTGCCGCGGGGCGCCTCCGCGCCCCACTGGCGCGCGCGCCGCGTGGTGAGTAGTGGCGCTTACCGCCCGCCGCCTTGCTCTATAAAAGAAGCTCGTACGTTTTCACCACAGTCTGTATCGGATCGGATACGGAAACACTCGTACGTGACCGCTCTCAGTGACAGATAAAATCTAAAGTTTTATTCCTTCATCGCGTCTACACCAAGTGTATTTAAAACGATCACAATGAAAGCTTCAATGCTCCTGTTTTTCGCTCTGATCCTGGTACTCTGCAGCTGTCTCTTGGCCTACCCTGCAGTACTTTCTGAAAAAAATCCCGGACTCTATGAAGATTTTGAAAATCTATTCCGTGGAAACGTGGAATACAACGCAAGGTTTAAGCGCCGTATCCTGAGTTATGGCAGATGTGCTAAAGGTTACCTCTCGTTCTTCTACAGATGTGTCACCTGTCAACTGTAAGTACCAACCTTATTACTTTAGTTCTAATTGATTTCATAGTTCGCAACTTTCAAATTGTGCTTACATTTAATTTCATGACGTCAGTTTGATTTGCAACTTTAGATTCTCTTATTGGTTAAAATGATTATTTGTTTATGGTTCTGAATACAATTTATTTGTTTTTAAATGGACAATAGGAATTAGGCTGATTGTCTCATTTTTATCGCGACATGGATTTTCCATTTGATGGCCACGCCCAACTTGCACGCGCATGCCAACATGATGCCGGTCGTACACGCTACGGTCTATCGGAGACGTCCACCTGTGCAGATTATTTTTTATTTAAACTTTATTATCAGGCATCAATGGCCCATAGATAAATACCTTATTCTAACATATATATAATGTCTGGACACATTTTTACACACGGTCGGTTAGCCCCCTGGTAAGTTATTAATTAACTTGTGTTATGGGTGCTAACACAACTGATAAACTACATATAGCTACATATATACATATTGTAACACCCAGACCACGGCCAACAAACATGCTCATCACACACATGTCGACCGAACCGGGAATCGAACCCGGGACCTCAGGTTCGGCAGTCCGGCATGGTGACCATTGCGCCATCGAGGTCGTCAATATGTCAATATGTTATATATAAAAAAAGTTATCTACCTGCGTAGGCATACCTACACACGGGCATCTACCTCTCCGGTAGACCGTAGCGTGTATGGCCGGCATTAGGTCAATTAAGTTGAAAATTTCTGGATGTATGCAATCTAAATCCTAATCAATTAAAGTAATTTCTGTAACCGTACATCTGCATTACTAAGAAAATATATTTTTCCTTGCTGTCAAAAGGAATGCCTACGTACCGATACAAAAATGTATTGCTCATAGAGCTATATTTTGCAAACATAAAAAGTGTTTCTCTACTATCAGTGAATGAAATGGGAAAATGCGTGATTGTTTATTTTTGAGTAACGTTTTAGGACAGCTGCACTACATCGGTTTTATTACTTAATTTATAATCGTTACGGAAGTAAAGATAAGTCTTTTAAAATAGCAGCTCGACAGTAAAGGACGAGCTCTACCAGAAATATTTCGAAGCATACAAAATTCGTACCTTTCAGTATTCAAGTATACTAAACAGCTAAATTATTTCTTTTATAAAAACAGTGGGTTTTTTCAATGTTTTCTACATTAGTGATATATTAGGACATTACTCTTTTTTTTCGTATTTCAAAACGATTACCTATGTTCTAAAAGTAAATTCGTTTGAAATCTGAATCGACAATTCTCTGTATTGTTTGTGGTTACCCCAACAGTCAAGGTTAAAACTACTTATCAATTAATTGTCCTATATTATCTCAATTTATATATTGTCCTATTTTATTTTACATTATGTTATTTCACACATATTACCTTAAAATAAAAGCTGAAAGACTCAATTTTTTTAACAAGATAAACAAGCTCTAATATTTTTTTTTAATTAAATATTATTTATATTTGTTTCAGGTACAAAGGACTTACTGGAAGAGACTGTAAGGACAGAGATTAACTACAACCAACCGATGACAGCGACAAGCTCTCTTCAAGTCAACAACACCATTTTTATTTGGAAATATTTAACGTGAAAATCTACAATATCGATGCCAAATCTTATACAAAAAAACTTTAGGAAGAAGAGTAGCTGTCATCACTAATGTCTTTATCCAAGTAACGTTATTTTTTTGCTTCATATCTTCGAAATTTTAACTTAGACAAATTCAGCGATCATACGACATTTCTCATACTTCCAACCAATCTTGATTGTCGTAATCCGTTCGGCCCATGGAGGGAAGAAAGATAGCGGAGTTGCCGCATAAGGACGGTGGTTTCGATTCTTCTTGGTCAAATTCGTACGGTGGGCATGACTTTTGGTCAGTTACGAGTGAACTAACGAGACATCTTTCAGTAATATTTGATACTACGAAAAATAGGCGGAATAACGTTCCTCGTCACTCGTTCATCCACATTTCTACTATCTTAGACGATTTTTCGCTATGGCACCTCCGCTAGTCATTTTTTTATCCATGGTTCGGCCGTATGATCGTTGAATTTGTCTTTCGAGTTTTCTATAAATCATACGGCTGCATAAATGCAAAATCAGGAAGTCCAAACCGACAGTTATTATTGACTGTCTGTCGTAGTCCATCCAGCCGTATGATCATTGAAATTGTCTCGATTACCTATAAAATTGTTTAGCTCGACGTTAAAAAAACCCAACTTGGCAAGTGTAAGAATACTTGTACTGTAATAATGCAAATGTATTTTTTTATGCTTTCTGCAATATTGTTATGAAATCATCGTTTTTCAAAATGATATATTTTTAACGTATGAACATTATGTTATTTCCTAAACAAATATAAACTCGAGAAAAAAGTTGAGGAATGGTAGTTAGGTATGACCTAGATCAGTGGTCCTTAACCTTTTAGTCATGAGGGACCATTTCACCAAACGTTTAATTATTTTTTAAGACTCAGAACCAAAATTACGTAAAATGTAGCCCAAACGTACATTTTTTTCCGGTTGGACAAGTAAGATGGATATACATATGATACGAAAGATGGATAGCAACGTCGGGAAGCAAAGCTTCGCGGACCACTTGGAATGTATCCAGGGACCACCGGTTAAGACCCACTGTCCTAGATAGATAAGCTAGCGTTTTGTGCCTTTATATAAATGTAAAAGTAGGTTTTATAGAAAAGAGGTTGCTCACAATTAATTCCAAAAAGAAACGATGTCATTCCTGTAAGCGCGGCTACGTTGATGGGAACACCAACTTAACTGAGCCTTAGTGTTAACTCGCTCGATATCTATAGGTATCTTTTGCAAAAAAAGCGGGCACCTATGCTAAATCTTGGTTTTAAGGAGTTGGTTGGTGGGCTCAAAAAGTTTGTATGATTGGAATCGAAAGAGTTAGCTAAGCATGCGTAAGAGCGTACCTATTGTCAATTTAAATTTTGGATAATTGCTAAGAAACTGGTTAACTTTGTTCTGAACTGATTCCTGGACAGTACATCGGCGTTTTGAAAAATTCTAGGTTTGATCTTCGGAATACTGATAACGCAGTTTTTATCAAATCACATCAAAAAAATTTGAAAATCTATGCACATTAGGTAAAGTTGTCTCCTGTACTGAATAGTCTATACTGATGATGAATAGCTATGTTAAGAGTTTCGTTATTTTCGTGTGCACCGATCTACTGTTTGCATATTGAACTTTCGCTGTTTAAAATATCCCTTTCTATGTACGCTTCTTGTTGGCAATTGTTATAATTTTTGTAAACTAGTGTAGTATTTTTAATTATATGTATGCAAGTATTGTCATAAATCACAGTGTTTTAAATTCCATGATCTAAGAAATTCAAAGTTGATGAATTGAGCAATAGTTAAAGATTGTATTAATATTCAGACTTGTTTTACGATAGCTCCAAAGGAAGTCGCCGACTTTTAGCATTTGCATTTGAAATGTTTGTTTATGAAATAATATTATTACAATTATTTGCTTCTGAATATTATTATTGATAATTACTGTCTTTGTTGTATACGATGATTGTATATTGATTGTCTTGACCAGTGGAAATTGTGTTTTTAAATGTTTTTTAATCAAACAATGTTCACAATACAGTAAATGTTCTCATGTTATGTTACACTGTATTTATAATTAAGTTAATTCCTAGGTGGAGGGTATTATTATATATTATTATATCTACGTTTTTTATATAAAAAGTTACTATTAGTAGTAAGTATAAGCGAAGATGTTTAATTGACTCTCTAATAGTTGTAGTCTCTTATTTTTCTGTTTTCTTAATAACAATCGCATAAAGTGTGTCGTGTTAACTACTAACATAAATATGGAATAAATGCATTTATTTCTTCTTTAATATTTGATTCTTTTAAATCACCTTTAGATTAAATCGCAAACCCACGTCATGATCTTCTGAATCTTTTTCCAACTATGTTGGGGTCGGCTACCAGTCTAACCGGACGCAGCTGAGTACCAGTGTTTTACAAGGAGGGACTGCCTATCTGACCTCCTCAACTCAGTTACCTGTGCAACCCAATACCCCTTAGTTATACTGGTTGATAGACTTATTCACTAAATACCTTACTGCTAAATCGTAAACCCACATGGGGAAACAAAATGGCGGCTCATTGAATTTTATGAGGCGGAACAGTGGGGCATTGACCAACAGACTGGCACGAGCTATGATTGGCCTTGCTCAAGGCGTGGGGAGCGTACCTACTTCACCGGAGATAACGCGACATAGTCACGGTATTCATGTTTATAAATGAAACCAGAGTCCATGTTTATTCAATTTTACTCTATAGATATATATTATAAAGAAATTTTGTGAGTTTGTATGTAGGGTTTTAATCTTTGGAACCGCTTGGTCGGATTCTCAATATTCTTTCACTATAAATTATAAATTAGAAAAAAACCCCGACCCAAAAAAAGTACGCAATTATAATGACAAAAGGTTAAAAACGCTAAACCCTATAAAAAGCAAAAATAACTTTTAACACTACGTAAGTACCAACTAAAGCATGTCAGATTAAACTAAATTTTGTCGTGTCGGATTTCCACCAAACATAGCTAAAAAAACTCCCGAATGACTTTCCTTTTAAACAAAAAAAACCGCATTACAATCGGATCATCCGTTTGGGAGCTACGATGCCACATACACACACACACATACACACACACACACAGACACGTCAAACTTATAACACCCCGTCGTTTTT
This sequence comes from Helicoverpa armigera, assembly GCF_030705265.1. Classification (NCBI taxonomy): domain Eukaryota; kingdom Metazoa; phylum Arthropoda; class Insecta; order Lepidoptera; family Noctuidae; genus Helicoverpa; species Helicoverpa armigera. The sequence continues at coordinate 2,208,717 of NC_087127.1, read as the reverse complement.
GCGTCGGGGGTTAAAAATGTAGGATATTACTACAATATTCCTGAGATGCATATTTTATTTCGGTACGGGCAGTTGTTCCCACGGGACGCGGAAAAACGGCTAGTACATATATAATTATAAAGGGGAAAACTTGGTTTGTTGGTAATGGATAAACTCAAGAACTACCGGACCGATTAAAAAATATATCTTACCATTAGAAAGCTGCATTATCTGTGAGTACGCAGGCTATATTTTATATCGGTACATACATCAATCCAGAATTGCCAAACATGTTTGAGTTTTCCCTACAATTCTTTAGTTGTCTTCGGTTTTTTGACAGGTAAGTAAAATTGAGATGGAACAATGTTAAGACCAAAGATTTCTTTGGTTTTCGCATCTGCATCTTTTTTTCTATGGTTTCTGTAACTTTCGTGTTACCTTTCAACACGAGAAAATCGCCGCTGCGAAGTCCATGTAGGATAATTTTCACGGTCTTTCAATTTAGGTACACTCCCTATGTAGCCCAACGGTGTGCCTAACTGATGATTACAAAAATAATTGTTCGCAGCTCAATGTCTCAACATAGGTATCATTTTCAGTTTGTGAGAACTACTTCGGCATAAAACTACACGTTTTCACGAGAATATACGTTGTTTCTTGATGGACCATAACCCTTAATAAAACGACAGTTTCGAGATTGTACCACTCTATGATAAACCGTAAAGGAACATTGTTTGTCAACATAAGTACTTAATTGCTTTTTTGTAAATTAATACATTACTTTTAAGCCGCATTTTATTTTGAAGCTGAATTCTTAAATCAAAGGACATTTCAAGATTGTTTATTTTTAGCTACTCGCGGTATCTCTTGAACAATCCCGCAGTCCCGGCAGGCCTTGGCCCTACTAGGCCCCGCTGTGACGCGACACGGGACCGTTGTCTATGAGTGATGAGCCACCCGAACTCACCGCCTACAGACCCAGGCATCTGACTGGCCTAAACTAACTAAGTCTGCTTCCAGTCTAACCGTAGCAGCTGAGTATTGATACAGCTCCTATAAACATATCATCACACATCTACACAAATCCTTTGTTATATGAAGATTTTCATAATAAGAATCGATGAATCATCACTATTCTTCACTACGATTAAATGAAACAACATAAAAATCTAAAACCAAATACCAAGTACTTAACTGTATTAGGTCATCTAGCAGAATAAAGAACCATAATACACGGCAGATAAGAAGCAGGCACTAATTCAAACGACGTGGGATCAAATCATAAATAGTCCTATAGTTTTTTACCATTTAATTAAACATGACGATGAAATGTAAATTAAGGTACCTACGGTTATTGCTCCAATTTTGTCTCTGTTTTACAAACTTTCGATAAACATTTTTGCGATAAAGCCCACAGCCAAGCATAGTTTTTGTATCGAACTTGTTTCTCCTTTTTATGTTTTTGGTAGTAGGTATAGGATCAGTAAAACACATAGGTATAATAAAAAACTTAACCACAAAAATGTGAGAATAAAAAAGACTGGACGTTCTTAGGCATCTTAATTCCAATGTATAATGATCATTAATATTTTACCTTCCTATAATCAAGATTAAAGAATCTAGAAGTAATTTGGAAATTTATACTTTCGAATTTCAATCACATAATATCACCTACATATAACTTCGCTAACTACAACAACTATGCTTGAACCATGAACAAAAACTATGCTTGGCTGTGGGCTTTATCGCAAAAGAATGGAGCAAAGAAATAAAAAAGTGCCAAGTTCTATGAAAAATCGAAATATATATATATAGGAAGAAAATACCATTAAAAACCAGTACTTAGGTCCATTTTGTTAGTTTATTGCATGTAACAGTTGCTGTCATTTAAAAATGTGAGTCTTCAAAGTAGGTAAGATGCATAGACGTAGTAGTCGCTTGACCAGTTTTTAACAGAAGTGAAATGTTGAATAACGATATAAAAGTGACTGATAGCTGAAGCACAAGGTAATTGGGGTATTTTCGCTAAGTTTTTACATAATATAAATTAACTTCGTTGCCCCATATCTAGCTGTCACATTCACCGACACTGAGTTTATATGTGTTTAATCTACGCGCACACTACATACTGTTTAGTCAGCCTGTGGTAGAAAGAAAACGTGTATTTAATTAAAGTATTTAGTCGGTCGGATACCGAACAAATACCTAATCGTTTTTACGTGTGTACCTCCGTTCATCTTCATACTGATTTATGAGCATACATCCTTGTAGTGTGCTCGCTTTTTATTATACTTACTTACCGCATTGGGCTTGTGGTTAGTGAACGGTAATTTGTTATATCGAATCCTAGCCATCATACATTTGTACCCAATTACCAAAACAATTGGCTTTCCTGTTATTAAGTCATCATCGTCATCCTCCTGCCCTTATCCCAATTTTATTTGGGGTCGGCGCAGCATGTTCTCCTTCCACACTCTTCTACCTGCCGTCATCTCACAAGTAATATTCTTTCTTACCATATCTTTCCTTATTAAGTAAATATTGCTAAATATGTAGATTGCAGCTGTTGTATCTATTTTCGCGCAAGGCTAAATTGGGCCGATTTATATACATAGGTATATCGACAATGAATGATGTCATTTAACAATGATACCTGCAACCTTACTGAGAACAACCTGTAATTATAAAGTTGGAAAGTTTGTTTGTTGCTCAATAATCTTAAAAGCTACCGTATCGATTTGAATATTGATGAAACTGAAAACTATTTCATTAATAGCCTTTTGGGTACGCTCCCAGCGGGCAGTGATGAGTTTTTCCATGCTTTATGATAAGTTATACCTACAATAAGTTTATATATTAAAAATAATAATGTAAATATTTCAATTAAATTATTAATTTTTATCTAGCAAGGTAATCTACGCTACTATTTTGATTTCTCATTTTCAAGAGAGCACTTCCAAATGAAGACATTTATCAGCCTTATCTAATACTAAGTAAGGATAAATAACTGTACATTACGATAAAGTTATACATATATGTATATACAAACTTAACCTTAACCTTCCGTATTAACAGTTTAATGACCTAACAAACATATGTTTGTAATATTTATAGAATTATCATAGGTACCTACTACAATAATTGTCCTGCGTTTCGATCGCACACACAAATTGAAGTGTAAATTATCCTCATTTACATAAATACTACAATGAAAACAGATGTACCTAATGAATGGCGGTCTGATATTATTTTTAAGAGGAAAGATTTTATATTGTCGTCATAATTAAACATTCGTAATGAAACCTTTGGGGTCCGTTCAGACAGACCGGCTCGGAGAGAAGAGCAAATTCTTAACACGTTGAAAATCGAGTACTTAGTAATTGTAGTAAGGTTTATTTTTGAATGTGCACTGCTTTTGTCATTAAGAATGCTCGAAGGCGCCCGGTGACCGGTGCGAAATAATAAGAGGAGCCGACCGGCCCCGATCGCGTACCTACTTTTTCATGACGTTTGGCTCCGATTGCATGCTCTTTGATGTTCGCGCAGCCGATCGCCTCCGCGAGCCGGTATCGTCATGAATGAATGAAATCATCCATTTAAAGATGACTGCTACTTGCCAAATACGGCTTAATTGCTAGCAACTTGTATTTCAATTTGTAAGTTTTTGCGCGTTGGAGATGGATTGATTTGTATCTACGATAAATGAAGTCATACATTCATAAGCGATGGCTGCAACTTTGGTTAAATGAAATCTGACCCTTTGGTTAGACTGGTGTCAGACTCACTGCCTACTGACTACCCGTAACAACTGCCAAGGATGTTTAATGACAGCCGGGACCTACAGTTTAAAGTGCTATCCGAAACACAATCAATGGTGTCTAAGATATACTTACAACAGAAACTATATATAACTAGATATAGGTATATAAACTTAAAACAGAAGCTATAGTAACGTACTTATTAGTGATACTAATTAGTGATGTTACAACACTATAGAACACGTTCAGTTTTGAAACTCGGTGAAAATAAAATAATTCTTAAATCATTTCAGAGTATTTTTCGGTGCTGGCTATAAATATTGTTACATAAGTTCCAAGAATATGTCACCTCATCATGAATCGTACATCAGAATAACGTACTTTCCTAATTTAATCTAAAAATAGCTACTGAGCTCGCATGGATTTTGCAAAATCGTCCCAGAACTCATGAAAACATACCAAATACCTGAGCATATTATTCAAAACTAGCTTCTGCCAACGGTTTCACCCGCATCCCGTGGGAACCTCTGCACGAACCCGGATAAAAAGTAAAGCCTTCCTCGATAAATGGGCTATCTAACACCGAAAGAATTGTTCAAATCGGACCAGTAGTTCCTGAGATTAGCGCGTTCAAACAAACAAACAAACAAACTCTTCAGCTTTATAATATTAGTATAGATAAGTCGGGTACACAAAGCGCCATTAAATGCATGCATGCATGATCTTCGCATGCTGTTATGTATTATGTATCAATACATATAAACTGTAATACCACACTATTTAAAAAAGATTAACCATGGAGTTTCTTGCCAGCTTGTAGTTTTCCAACAGTGAAAGTATTTTTCAAATCGGTTCATTAGTTTCGGAGCCTTTAGCGTATAAATAAACAAAAAAATCCTCTATATTATATTAGTATATTTATATATTTTCAGACAATAGTAGATTTTAAGTTTTCATGGAGAGATTTTATTATAATTTTTCTCAAAGACCGAACAAGCTATACCTACCTGAGCTCTTTAATTCAATGCATAAAAGTCATAAAATCACAAGACAAGGCGAATCACAAAATATATTGTCAATAGTTGGTAAAAATATCATTATTATAGATGTTCTTTAACTCGATCATACGATGGATAATTCCGAAGGTTGTTGGTGACATCATTACTGTCGTGCGCCTGCGCTCGCCGGCCGGGAGCCTGGAACACCCTGGACCAGGGATGGCAAACCTTTATTGGCTTACGTGCCAAATTAAATATCATCATCATCATTTAATATTCAATAACAATTTTCATTGTGTACAATTACATAATATGCACATAAAAATAACAATAAATTAACATTAAATATGAATTAATGTCAAATGATACCAAAAGTAAAAAATAGCAGAGAAATACATTTATGATTTTGTAACATTACTTAGTTCCGATATATGATACAGATTTTTTTCTAATATAATAAAAAGGTTTTTAACTTTGCTTTGAACAAGTGGGTGTTATAAATTAGTGTATGTAAGTGTATATAACAAACACAAATTAAAGAGGCGTGCCTTTACGGCAAATAGTAAACTGAAAGAGTAAAACATTATGAAGAAGGGACTCGTTTTTATTTGCAAAATTTTCATAAAATCTTTTAACGTTAATGCTCAGATTTCTTAGTAAAATAGGCTCTATTCTTGATAAGGGAAGTAGTTCTTATGCGATAATAATGGTGTGTCCGAATTATTTAGATGCGGGTTTGCCATCCCTGCCCTAGACACACGTTAACTCGAAAGCCGCTACGTCTGCCCACAAGTCACGTACGCCAGTTCGAAAGCACTTACATGACCTGTGCGAAATAATAAGAGGAGCCGACCGGCCCCGATCGCGTACCTACTTTTTCATGACGTTTGGCTCCGATTGCATGCTCTTTGATGTTCGCGCAGCCGATCGCCTCCGCGAGCCGGTATCGTCATGAATGAATGAAATCATCCATTTAAAGATGACTGCTACTTGCCAAATACGGCTTAATTGCTAGCAACTTGTATTTCAATTTGTAAGTTTTTGCGCGTTGGAGATGGATTGATTTGTATCTACGATAAATGAAGTCATACATTCATAAGCGATGGCTGCAACTTTGGTTAAATGAAATCTGACCCTTTGGTTAGACTGGTGTCAGACTCACTGCCTACTGACTACCCGTAACAACTGCCAAGGATGTTTAATGACAGCCGGGACCTACAGTTTAAAGTGCTATCCGAAACACAATCAATGGTGTCTAAGATATACTTACAACAGAAACTATATATAACTAGATATAGGTATATAAACTTAAAACAGAAGCTATAGTAACGTACTTATTAGTGATACTAATTAGTGATGTTACAACACTATAGAACACGTTCAGTTTTGAAACTCGGTGAAAATAAAATAATTCTTAAATCATTTCAGAGTATTTTTCGGTGCTGGCTATAAATATTGTTACATAAGTTCCAAGAATATGTCACCTCATCATGAATCGTACATCAGAATAACGTACTTTCCTAATTTAATCTAAAAATAGCTACTGAGCTCGCATGGATTTTGCAAAATCGTCCCAGAACTCATGAAAACATACCAAATACCTGAGCATATTATTCAAAACTAGCTTCTGCCAACGGTTTCACCCGCATCCCGTGGGAACCTCTGCACGAACCCGGATAAAAAGTAAAGCCTTCCTCGATAAATGGGCTATCTAACACCGAAAGAATTGTTCAAATCGGACCAGTAGTTCCTGAGATTAGCGCGTTCAAACAAACAAACAAACAAACTCTTCAGCTTTATAATATTAGTATAGATAAGTCGGGTACACAAAGCGCCATTAAATGCATGCATGCATGATCTTCGCATGCTGTTATGTATTATGTATCAATACATATAAACTGTAATACCACACTATTTAAAAAAGATTAACCATGGAGTTTCTTGCCAGCTTGTAGTTTTCCAACAGTGAAAGTATTTTTCAAATCGGTTCATTAGTTTCGGAGCCTTTAGCGTATAAATAAACAAAAAAATCCTCTATATTATATTAGTATATTTATATATTTTCAGACAATAGTAGATTTTAAGTTTTCATGGAGAGATTTTATTATAATTTTTCTCAAAGACCGAACAAGCTATACCTACCTGAGCTCTTTAATTCAATGCATAAAAGTCATAAAATCACAAGACAAGGCGAATCACAAAATATATTGTCAATAGTTGGTAAAAATATCATTATTATAGATGTTCTTTAACTCGATCATACGATGGATAATTCCGAAGGTTGTTGGTGACATCATTACTGTCGTGCGCCTGCGCTCGCCGGCCGGGAGCCTGGAACACCCTGGACCAGGGATGGCAAACCTTTATTGGCTTACGTGCCAAATTAAATATCATCATCATCATTTAATATTCAATAACAATTTTCATTGTGTACAATTACATAATATGCACATAAAAATAACAATAAATTAACATTAAATATGAATTAATGTCAAATGATACCAAAAGTAAAAAATAGCAGAGAAATACATTTATGATTTTGTAACATTACTTAGTTCCGATATATGAAACTGATTTTTTTCTAATAAAAAGTTTTTTAACTTTGCTTTGAACAAGTGGGTGTTATAAATTAGTGTATGTTAGTGTATATAACAAACACAAATTAAAGAGGCGTGCCTTTACGGCAAATAGTAAACTGAAAGAGTAAAACATTATGAAGAAGGGACTCGTTTTTATTTGCAAAATTTTCATAAAATCTTTTAACGTTAATGCTCAGATTTCTTAGTAAAATAGGCTCTATTCTTGATAAGGGAAGTAGTTCTTATGCGATAATAATGGTGTGTCCGAATTATTTAGATGCGGGTTTGCCATCCCTGCCCTAGACACACGTTAACTCGAAAGCCGCTACGTCTGCCCACAAGTCACGTACGCCAGTTCGAAAGCACTTACATGACCTTCAAACCTTAACAATGGTAATAATAAGCCTTCATTTCAGACAGAGTTTACATCTCCACATTCACACTTAAAATCATATCTAACTTTTCACACACGATACGATTTTTTTTATGATTTTTAGTCTTAGTTTTTTTAGTTGTAATTAGGGTTTTTTGGGGTTTTTAGATACTAGAATAGATTTTAATTAAAATGTTAATAATATTAACTATAATTATGTAAATAAAGAATATACAATAATAGGCACAATAAAGGTACGAAATAATTTAGATTTACAATGATCAGCAGTGGTTGTCGTCTGCAAATAAGTGGTTCGGTTAAAAAATACCAAGTAGGCAGGTATTTGTCTAAAATCACAATTGTAAGAGCAGTGTTAGTGATTTGTAATTCTCTGATATACAGGTTATTTTTAATCGACTCCAAAATAAGTTCTGAACTCGACCGGCGTCGTCGTGACAGTTACTATTAGATTTTTATAGTTTACTAGCAGTTTGCCCGTGGTTTTACCCGCGTCCCGTGGTAACTACTGCCCGTACCAGGATAAAATAGGTATAGCCTATATTACTCGTCGATAATGTAGCTTTCGAATGATGAAAGAATTTTTTTAAACGGTCCAGTAGTTTTTGAGCCCATTCATTACAACCAAACAAAGTTTTTCTCTTTATAATATTAGTATAGACTACATATTTAGAATTTTTTCATGTATTTGGTACGTTTTATAAGTTCACGGACGATTTTGTAAAATTTACAAGAGCTATATGATGAGACGACGACCTATTCATCGAAACATGCCCTGTAATATATTGAAGAATTCTTTTAGTTTCACCGTGTTTTAAACTGAACGTGCCCTACATAATTCATTTCCTGCGCAGTTGCGGCTGACTGCTGTCTCCGGAATGCCATTGTAACGACATTAATGGACCAAAAGAAGTAACCTAATCGTTGTTACGTGTGTTCATCTTTATACTGATTTATGAGCAAAAATAAACTAAGTATAGGCCGATAATAATATATGTCTGTACCGACGCATATCCGTGGCAGTCAGTCAGACTAGGTAATAACATGTTTAGGTAACTGAGTACAAATTAGCTTATAGTTATAGCTCTGAGTCCTACTAGATATTATCTTTTACAGATTGGCGGATTCTCCGCTCGCTTTTGGAGCAGCACCGATCGTTATTCGTACGGGAAACGCGCTTTGACAGACAATTGACAACTATTAATGACGTTTATAAAACCAAATGTGTTGCGCGTACCTACCTATAATCTATTTGCTTGAAATCTTTTGACGATACGATACGAAACGATATATAGAACGATCCTTTTGTTGTTCGTGTTTATTTTTAGTAAGCGGCAGTGGGTACCGTCGAGAAGGCGGAGCTTGGGATGGCGGCTTATGTCGGCCCGCCTTCGGGTTTAATGAATTTACTGATAAAGCCATAAAGGCTCGAGCAGACCGGATGCGTATGCGTAACCACGCGCGTAGTCACGCGCGTAGTTACGGCGTAACCATGAGTTGTAATGTATGGAAATGTATGAGACAGGCCACACCGCTTGCGTAACGACGCGCGTGTCTACGTTACTACGCGCGTGGTTACGCATACGCATCCGGTCTGCTGGAGCCTTTAATATAGCAGCTATGTGGGCTGAGAAGGTGTTGTATGATAGAGTTTCACTGGTAAATTTTTCGTTTTATATCCCACAAGAAATTCTGAACAAATTAATAATCAATTTAGATAGTTTTCGATGAGCTACCTGTGGTTCGGCAGTTGAGTCAGCCTAGCGTGACCTCTACGCGTCTGCAGCAAACGCGCCGAGAAGTGAAGTGAAGGGAGGGGCGCGGCGCGCGGGGAGGCTTTGCGTCGCTGACTACATTTTTTTACCTATGTTATTGAGGAATCCGTGACTTGCTGGAGCAAGTTAACATGCGCAGGTGACAAGAGCAAGCGGGTGGGTACGCTTTGGTATGCGAGTTCGCTGGATCAGCACGTTATTAACATGTACCTAAGTAGGTATGTAACCTGCACATGTGTCTCAATATGCGCGAGCTATTTGCACCGTGTAGACACACCCTGCATAAGTCGGCTACCTTGTTCCTTACATCGATGATTATGCTCCCAACTTTGACTAGATTAGATTAAATCAGATTACCTATTATTTATTGTACACCAAGAAAATTAACAACACAAGAAATCACAACACACTAGAAGAGTACAACTTGCGGTCTTATCGCTAAACAGCGATTTCTTCCAGACAACCTTTGAATGGAGTTTAAGATCTCGGCCAGACTTGGCCGAACTGACTAAGTAGTTCTTATGCTGTTGGGGCCTTTCAGCGTCTTTAATAACCCTATAGTGTAGCTTTAAATAAAATTAAATAGCTGTAGCCCTAATAGTTGCGCGACTCATTTTCCTTTTCGGATGGCATTCGGTCTGCCATTTACAACGCCTCTTAGGCGTCGTTCTAATTGGGAGCGATCGTACGATGGCGCGATGCGTTTTTCATCTCACAATCTCACGATCTCACTTGCGAGGTTCAAATAGGACACTGATGAAATCTGTATGTTTGAACTCATCGCACGACGAGAACGCATCGTGTCATCGTACGATTGATGTCAATTAGGACGACGCCTTAGAGCAAGTCGCGCTAAGCAATTCAACAATTCACTGAAGTTTCAACGTACAGGTCACTGGCCTGACCAATGTCATCCTAATGTTACCACGAATGCCAAAACCTCGTGGGCTATAAGTTCTTCTGAGCTCAGTGTAGAAATAAAAAGCGACTGACACATGACGTCACGCTCGACGTGAAATTACAATAATGGCTGGATCAAGATGATGCATCCAATGTCAATGCACTAATGTTTCTAGACGTGTGATGTTTACAGTCTAATTCGAAGTTTGTATGCCCTTTCTAAGTGTATATTTTAAACCAATGAATGTGTTTCGGATGACACGTGAAACTGTAAGTCCCGGCTGTCATTGAACGTCCTTGGCAGTCGTTACGGGTAGTCAGAAGCCAGTTAGTCTGACACCAGTGTAACTAAGGGGTTGCCCGGGTAACTGGGTTGAGGAGGTCAAATAGGGCAGTCGCTCCTTGTAAAATACTGGTACACAGCTGCATCCGGTTAGACTTCAACCCCAACATAGTTGGGATAAAGGCATCGGGAGATGATGATAACGCGTGATGTTTACAGGTTGCCAAAAATCGCCACCGACTTATAGAACTTCGAAACTAAAAGTATTTTCGATCGAATTGTGTTTCATAACACTTTTCATGAATAAAGATAACAGATGCATTCTCACTTGTAAATCGTAAATTGACCAATGGGCGGCAATTTCACGGCCGGTTTTTCAATTCGGTTCAGTAGTTTCGAAGACTTTAGGGTATAAACAAACAATAAATTTGTTTTTCCTGTTATTACCTACCTTTAATAGTATGGACAAGTGATGTCAAATTTTTATCTCCAATAAGCAAATCTAGAGATAAATGTGCAGTTGAATTGCACCTTAAAGTATCAGTGCGAACTTTGAGCTTGTTTTATGGCTGTCAAACGGTCGCGCATTAACTAGGTATGCGTCATTGCCTTTTTTATGATGGCAAAAATCATCAAATGATCCCTCCCGCTGTGGGTTAGCAGCGGTGAGGGGGTATCAGACTTTTACTGACGAACAATCCATCATGTTCCTTCTTAGGCACTTTATGTACCAGGGCCGTAACTCTTTCGACTAAACCCGCAGCCGCAGGGGCGGGCACGCGTCATCGTCTTAAATAGATATTATGCCGTGCCCAGACCGACAGTCGCCGCGACGTGTCGAGGCGGCCAGCGTAATTACCTTATCAATACAATTCATAATACCTAGTTACCGACGGATTTGTAATTAATTGGGTAAATATTTTAAACTCATTGTTAGACAATGACGGCATAATATAGGTGCTATTTATATACTAATTTAATAAAGAGGAAATATTTTTCAATCATTCAATATTTGTTTCTACTCAAAGGATTTTCTAGAAAAATAAATTCATTGTTAGAAAGCTATATTATTGCCGAGTAACATAGGGTACTTATATCTTATCCCGGTACGGGCAGAAGTTCGCTCGAGATGCGGGTGAAACCACGGAAATCAGCTATAACTATAGTTACGTATAAAATAAAATAAAACAATTCCAATAAGTTGATTTTGCCGACGTGCAGAACAATATCTATATTTAAGCCCTTATTACATTCTAAATCCAGGATCTCACAGCCACTATCCAATTTTACTGTTCGTTTCAGTGCATTTGACCTACTTAATCAAAACAAGACAAAAACCAACCACACGCACGCACACATAGCATTGTTTATACACACATATGCACTTTATTCGCGAGTGTGTGTAAACGGACAGATAGTACTGTAGCAAGAATCCTGCTATGAAAGTCTTCGAGAATTCATTCTTATAGGTTGATAGCAGACTGACAACCATACCTATTATAAAAACTAAGTGCTTCCTTTGTCTGAGTTCACTATTGAAATCACTGTTCGTTTGTTTAATATAAGACTTACCTTTAATGTGCTGGCATTCATTTCGAACTTTTTGAGCTAAAACTTCGAAATGAATGCCAGTACACAGTATCAATCCATTAGGAAACCTTGGGTTTTCTGTAAACGTTGTATCAATCACTTCACAGAATCTGTCGCCTTTCAGTAATGTGACGTATTGGTTAATTTAATATGAACACACCCTCGTTACGCGGTAGTGACAATTAAGTGTATATTTCTTCTCAGATAAATGTTAAAAATTATTTGTAAATAGAGTTCAATGTCGACACATTTATCGCAAACTCTTATAAATGTTTTGCGTAATCAAAGTCCCGACTAGTTAAGTATATTTTTATCATTTTTGGCTAGAGTAGATTTCCGTAAAGAACCTTAGATATTTTTTTGAACTCGTGTACTGTACTTACCTACGTTCTGAATATAATTAAGATAAACTATTATAACTTTTTTAACATAGATAAACCATGAAGTATAACGTCACCTTCGTGAATCACTCCGCTGTCTCCTCTTCTTGACGAAACCGCAAGGACATTCGATAAGTGTTATTATTGAAGTTAGAGCGAAATTATTTATTAGTATATATTCTTATTTCCTGAGAAGGTAGGCCCAGCCTGTCATTGAACATCCTTGGGAGTCGTTACGAGTTGACAGAAGCCATTAAGACTGACATCAGTCTTACCTAAGGGTAATAATATGTTGCCCGGGCAACTGAGTTGAGGAAGTTAGTGGGGCAGTCGCTCCTTGTAAAACACTGGTACTCAGTTGCATCCGGTTAGACTGGAAGCCGACCCCGACATAGTTGGGAAGAGGCTCGGGAGATGATGATTTTTATTTTCCGCGTCAACCTGAAGAAGTTTATTAAGAGCTATATGCACTTCTACATGACATGCATCACTGAGCATTTAGATTAAGAACTAATTAGAAGAATCCAGGTAACCCAATCATTTTCAGAAGATACTAGGTAATAATAAGTGTAATACCGTATTAAGATATTAATAATAAGTGACATCATCGGGAATGGCCATTGGTGGCTGAAAGGAGTATGTGTGATATTTTAGATCGGCAAACTGAATGCGCCAAGAAAACAGACTGACTGATCTCAAGTATGACCACAATATTATAATACCAAGCCCAAATTGACAATATAAACGTTTTTTTTCTGAAAACAACTGTTTACTATGATTTCGATCACAGTAATTTGTAACACGCCTATATTAGCTCTACTTGTAACTACTTATGTAAGTAAGAAAATTTTGGAATCTAATTAGACACACTTCCCGGTCTTCGATTAGGATGAAATTTTGCACAGAGAGCGTGTGCATTTCGTCTGTTCTGATGGCAATATGTAGTATGACTAGCTAAGAGACGTCATTATAAAAAGTGTGTAACTATTTGTTACACCTATTTGTTTTTGTGTGTGCAGCAGTGGCACCGCCCGTCATAAAACGTGCAAAATGTCGCGACGTGCGAGCGGGCGCAGTGGCGTGATTAGCGGTGGCGCGGGGAGAGGGGGTCTCACGTACGCCGCATTCGTTGTTCATAGCGACATCTCTTGAATGAAACAACGACCTGACCTAGATATTACAAAAATGCTCAATCCGATTAATTTGAAAAGTCATGTACCCATACCTATATATAGCTACTGACTGAAAGAGCTGTCAATTGAATTTATGTGAAAATACGAGTAAGTATTGCGCTCAAGCTGCCACTGAAATTTTCATTTTCAAATGAGGAGTTTGCACCTTCTGTACATTAAGATCCCAGGTCACTGTTTTTCGCAGTGTCCCTATTTAGGGATCAAGTAAGTGGCAGTTTAGATTGCGTTAGTTAGTTAGTTTAAGGTTGCAAGTCTTGAGGGGATCTCTACTTTTCACCACGAGAAACAATAATTATATTTGATATTAATTACTTAATAGTAATTTAATATAAAGTAGGTAACTAACTAAATCCTAAATAGATCCAGGGATTTACCATTATTACTCTACAAGTTAAAGTCCGCCGAGGCGTTTAAAGTCCGCCGAGGTATCCTCACCCTTCTCAGCCGCTCATGTCCCTGTTGCCCTCTTGTTGCTTTTCAGTGACTGTTTCCCGGGGGCCCAGTAAGTGAGTTGGCGAGTCTCCACCTGCCATTTTAACATGTATTTAATACATTGTCATCGGCAGGTGCCATAGTTCCCGTAGTTTCCCCATTCCTAGTCCATTAGTAACCCATCACAATAGCCAAGTAGTTTTCATCCATAGTTAGCAATAGTTTAGCACAGAACCGGGGATTGTCCTTGGGTACATTTCTATAGTGTATACAGGTATAATCGTCGGTTTTGTGTCACCATTTCATTAAAGTTGTCTCAAAAGGGTTTCAGCGTGTTGGCTTCGGCCCCACGTTCGCCTCCCAAAAAACCGGGACTCTATAGTCCCGAGGTCTGGAAGAGACATACAAATATAATAATGTCGGGACACCTTTTTCACACACGGTCGGTTAGCCCCATGGTAAGTTTTTATTTTCTGAGTCAAGCTGAAAAAATTTATTAAGAGCTGTATGCACTGAGCATTAAGAACTATGTAATTAGGAGCTTTGTTCTCTAGGTAACCCAAGTAAATAATCATTTTCAGTAGGCAATTGGTACCTACTATGGTATTAAGATATTAATAATGTGATATCATCGGAAATGGCCATTGGTGACTGAAACTCTCCAGTATGACCACAATACCATAATACCAGGCCCAAGTTCTCAAACAACATAAACTTTGCGTTCTGAAAACAACAGCTGTTTACTAAAATTTCGGTCACAGATCGAAGATCATATTAGGTGCTTTACCCTTATAAACTTTGTCATTTTTACCTAATATGAAACGCAAATATTTTCTTGTCTAATGGTTGTATAATCAATGTTGCATTTTTACTGAAATAGGTACATTCGCAACCATCGTCTGCGCACTTGCGTAGCCGCAAGCTTCCCCGCGCCTTCGCCCCCTCTGTCGCCTGCGCAGCCGCCGTGCGCCGATCGCTGTCCACCGGCCTACCACGCGCTCTCTCCGCGCGCCCCGATTAGGCCCCTCGCCCACGGCGACTGTTTGTAGCGATGCGATGCATCGATGCGATTGTAGCGCTACAAAAAGTAGCCGAGGGGCCTAATTCTCTCCATGTGGCCCGATTAGGTCAACGCATCGTCGGTCGGTCGTCTAACCTATTCTCTGCCAGGTGGCGAAATGGATTCAGTTTGAATGGTGTGGAATTAGTTAGCCATTGATAAAACGGTCGACGTGTCTTGGCTAGTCCGAGGTGGTTTGGTTTGTTCGGACTTACCTACTTAGATTTTGACACTTATGCAAAGTAGGTTCATATTAGTACCTATCACTGAAATGAAAACCGTGGATAATCGCAAACCAACGTATGACCGATGCCAAGGTCAGCAATTGTGCCCATTTGTTTATCAAAGTTAGTCAAACCTCTTAATACCTAGGTATACAGTTTTAAGAATCAAACATTTGTTTAAAGGAAAGGATGATTGTAGAAATATATTATTCCGGCTGTCATAGAACATCCTTGTAGTCGTTACAGCTTCTATCTATACTAATATTATAAAGAGGAAAACTTTGTTTGTTGGTTTGTTTGGTTGTAATGGATAAACTCAAAAACGACTAGACCTATTTTAAATATTCTTTCACCATTAGAAAGCTATATTATCTGCGAATAACATACTTAGGCTATATTTATCCCGACGCGGGCAGTAGCTCCCACGGGACTCGGGTGTTCATAATATATTCTTAAGTTTTACAGCCGGCCCGCCTTACGCTAAACATTCTTAAAAAAACCCTCCTTGGCTATAAATAAATTATTATTTATATTTATTACTAGCCTTTAATGTCCCACTGCTGGGCAAAGACCTCCCCATTCCGCTTCCACACTTCTCGATCCCTCGATCGAGTCCACCAGTCCCGACAGTAGGCGTCCAGTTCGTCACGCCATCTCTTCCGGGGCCTACCCCGCCTGCGGTGTCCATCCTCGGGTGGCCACGGGGTGACAATAGTGGCCCATCTTTCCGGATGTATACGGCTGACGTGTCCGGCCCAGTTCCATTTCAGTGTTGCCGCCTTTCGGCCCACATCAGCGACTCCTGTTCTGGAACGTATAACGGTATTCCGGATGCGATCCGTCCGTTTAATGCCTAAAAGGCTACGCTCCATTGCTCTCTGGCAAACCTTGAGTTTGGACTTCTGACACTCCGTGAGAGACCAAGTTTGTGCACCGTAGGTTAGAACGGGCAAGATACACATGTCGACTATTTTTCGCTTGAGTGAAAGGGGAAGGTCCCCTTTCATGTACTGCTTCATGGACCAGTAGCTTTTCCAGGTGTTCTCTATGCGGCGATCGATCTCCTTTTCCTGCCTGTTAAACTAACTGGCCCAAATAGATGTACTCGTCGACATAGTGTAGAGCTTGCCCATCTACCTCGACCCTACGTTTCGTGCTGTTGGTCATTGTGTGTGTCTTGCTCATGTTCATTTGAAGTCCAACCTCTTGGCTTGCCCTGCTCAGATCTTGGAGCATTTCTTGGAGCTCTGCTGATGTAGACGCAAAAAGAACTATATCGTCAGCAAACTGCAGATTGGTCAGCCTTTTGTTTCCGATGACGATACCCTTAGATGTCCATGGCACACTGAGTTTCTTGAAAACCTCCTCCAATGTGCAGGTGAATAGATTAGGAGACAGCGGGTCTCCCTGTTTGACACCTTTTCTATGGAAAATGATGGACCTGGGGAAAGTAGTTTTATGGATGATGTGCTGGCCCTGTAGATTAATTCCAATAGCTTTATGTAGGCCTCATTTACTTCTTGAGAGCGTAAAGATGTGAAAATCGCTGTGTGATTAAGACTATCAAAAGCCTTAGAATAATCCACAAAAGCCAGGTATAACGGTTTATGGTACTCGTTGTATTTTTCTATTATTTGGTTAAGTGTAAACAGATGGTCGGTTGTGGAGAAGGAAGGACGAAATCCGGCTTGCTCGACTGGTTGATGTTTGTCTAATTGGCCTCTTATGTATAATTTTTATAAACAGTTTATATAGATGGGAAATTAGGCTTATGGGGCGATAGTTATTGATTTCGGACTTGTCGCCTTTTTTATGGAGAAGAATAATATTGGAATGGGTAAACTGTTTCGATATCTGGCCAGAATATAAAATGGAATTAAATAAAAAGCGTGTAAAAGATTAGTGATATGTGGTGTTAAAGTGGTTTTGAACAATTTTAGTATCTCAGTACTGATGCCATCATCTCCAAGACTCTTATTGTGCTTTATTAAGCTTTTGAAAGCTATATCAACTTCGCCACCAGTAATGGGAGAGATAGTGTCAGCACAGAGGTATTCGATAGGGTCAGAGGGTCTTGATGAATCTTTGTATAAGTTTTGTAAAAATCAGTACATATGTGTGTTATTGTGTCTCTACTGTGACATAAATTATTATTATTCTTTAATATTATTACAATTACAATTAGACTCCGGGGTTTGACATCGTGTGACTTCATATACCTATTATCACTTTTAGACAGTGAGATAAGTCTTATCTCATAAGTGAGTTGCATTGGTTGATAGCTGACGTCAGAGGGTCAGATAACGGTCATTATGGGGTCCGACTTTTAATTGAGATAATAAAGAAAAGACTATTGTTGAACTCATTTCCAGTTGTAATTTCCAAGTTTTTGAGACAAACGTGTTAGTTCAGTGTTATTTTTAACTCGTGGCGAAACTCATTGTCACACATCGTACTCCTATTTTTAACAAGCTTATATATTAGGTCGACTTGTAAGTAGGTAAGTAACTATGCAATGGAACCTAAGGTTATCAATTTAACTATCTTCCAAGGATCGCAGCACAAATCGTCGCATCGCGAAAATTTGCAGCTGTATGTAGTTCTGATGACAATACAATGATACCTATATCGTGTTCCGAGGATCAAAAAATAAAAGCAAAAGAAAGTCCAACAGGCATTTATTTAATAATTCCAAAAGATTTGTGAACCCAGAATAGATGAATTTTTAATTTGGTAAAATTTTGGCAATGCAATGGAAATAATTTAATACATTCACAAAAAATAATTTACATTAGTAACCAGATACCTACATAGGTTCGGTGTCAAAAAGGAAAATAGAAGATTCTTAACATAGGTCACAACATCTTTACTCTTTTTTAATAAGGATACCTAAACAATGAATTAGTATTTGCCTGCAATAATTATAATCTTTAAATTAGCAATATCAAAAAATACAGAATAGCTATAAATATCATCATTTGCCTAGCCTAGTAGTAGTTGCTTCTAGTTTAACCAGATGCAGCTGAGCACCAGTGTTTTACATTGATCAAGTGCGTCTCTGACC
The DNA here is from genome assembly GCF_030705265.1 of Helicoverpa armigera. Taxonomy (NCBI): domain Eukaryota; kingdom Metazoa; phylum Arthropoda; class Insecta; order Lepidoptera; family Noctuidae; genus Helicoverpa; species Helicoverpa armigera. Next base: position 2,190,111 of record NC_087127.1, on the reverse strand, counting down.
TCGTAAACCCAGTTGTTTGAGCAAATCAATACCCCTTGGTACAATACTGGTTGTAAGCAGTCGTCTTGGCTTCTGACAGCCGAGATCTACAATTTAACCATCTACAATCTATAATTTTCCATGGAACAAACTGCCTACCCGTGAGGCTTTAACATAGCCATAAGCGCCTCAAATAGAGAGAAAATTTTATGCAACTTATTACTTAAATGAGAAATGAGATTAACATTGAAAACATATAAAGACGGCGGAAACACAAGAATCAAGGTTAATTTAAAAATAGTGGCAAATACTTTTATTCAATACTTTTTTATTAACATAATTCGAATCTCTCCCAGATTCTTGTGTGCTAAGTATAAGTGAAGATGAGATACAGGCCGATGTTACAATAATACATAAAGTAGTGGAATGCTGATTTCAGGTTTTGTAATAACACACGCTCGTCAGTCGAGTTACTCGAATTTGGGTACCAAATAATCTGACAGTTTGCAAAAACGAAAGCAGTTCTAATACTTTTTAATTCGAGTTGGCAATAGAACTATACTAGGGCTCGCTTCCAGTCTAACCAGATACAGCTGAGTACCAGTATTTTACACGGAACGACTGCCTATCTCACCCCCTCAACCCAGTTACCCGGGCAACCCGTTACCCTTGGAAAGATAGGTTGTAAAATTTTCGTATTTTTGACTACCCTTAACGACTGTCAAGGATGTTCATAATGACAGCCGGGGCCCGTCAATTTAATATGACTCTGTTTTACACAATTTCCAAATTAAATGCCTCAAACAATACGTGCTGACGAACGTGCGTACAAAAGATACTACAATAATACTGTTTTTAGAAATGACATTGCAGACTAATTTACCTACGCACTTCACTTAAGTACCGATGACAAACAGCATGTTGTTATCATAGAACTATAACACAGTCAGGAATAGGCCATTATCTGATATCAGTTTTAAAAAATACTTTAAATCAATTATTTAAAATACATATGTATAGTCTGGAATGAAAACGGTGGTCTTGTATTTAAGGTGGAATCTTGAAGTAATTTTCATTTCAGATCAAAATGCCTAGACCATAATTGCCATTACAATCGCAGATCTAGAGAATATAATAAGAAGTATCACACAGTCGTAAAAAGATCATCTTTGAATGAAACCAATGTGTTTTTGCTCCTGTGATCCGAAAAATATAATATCAGCAATCGTCAGACAAAATACCAACCCGTAATGAATGTTTTTTGTTCGCATTTCTCCCTTTAAGATGTGGCGATTTTTTTAGGTATTGCATTCTCTAAATCTGGGAATGTAACGGGTACTTAACTACAAGAAAATTTAGGTAATACATTAAAAACATACACAACCACTAATTCAGAATAGATTAATAACACAACAGGCTAAAACATGAAACACATGCTTGTCTATCTTTTTTTTAATTTAACTTCATCAGGAACTTCTAACTACTCACTAATCCTATGGCAAGACTACAAGGTACATCACAACTGTTCCCACACATTTGTAAGTGTCGGCGAGATCACTTCTAGCATATTATGTCCACACACACGTTGCAATTTCACAGATCGTTTAGAAATATGCGCACTCCATTATTGTTCACTAGAGACAGTAGACCAGAAGAAACAGTGAAGGTACCGCACACCATCGGAAGTTCGCCTCAGATAATTTCCTTAGTTTGGTTTTACGAACGTTGTTTTTAACGTAACACGGGTTGTCATGGCAACAGCTGCAGCTTTAAGGCCAGTTCTGATGAGGTAACATGCAGTGGATATTTGCACTGTTCAAGTATGGCGTAATTCGGCTTTACCAATGTTTGGATGTCGAAGGCATTCTGACAAGGCAACAGTAGCAAATAGTCACATTTATATGAATAGTTGAGTAGATTTTTCCAGTGATGTGTTTCATTTTATAAATTGGAAAAACTTAATTTAAGTAATTTTTTCTGGAGGCACTATTAGCATTGATTCCCAGTTATTTCCTCGTACCTGGAAAATAAAAAAAAGATTAATATACATACTAAAATAACAGAGACAATTAATCCGATTCTCTCAAACTATTAAACCGATTTGACAAATTCTTTCACTATTGAAAAGGAACACTCTTTCCGAAAAATAAAGATTATAGGTATTTTATCCCGGCTCGGGCAGCAATTCTCTCGAAATGCTTCTAAAACCTCGGAAAATCGGCTAACTAGTATAAAATATGCAAGTACGAAAGCCACCATTCATAATCTTGGCTGAATAAGTATTTAATAAAAAAAAGCTGAATAAATAACGCAAAATTGGGAAAGCTCAACACTTGACGGGGTGGTGGAATTGTAAACCTTATGTCTATAAATAGAAAGAGTATATTGTAATTAATCTTTAAATGCATGGCCGTGGTTCCAGAACCGTCTATGACGTAGAGTGCGATAGCAAATCATATGGATACCAATCAGTGGGGAAAGCCCACCTCTATCTTATGTACGTAACCTCAAAAATCCACCTCATTATAAAACGTGGTCTTGAAATAGACCATCTTCTTGAAACAATAACCCAAACCTAGCATTGAAGTCGGTATTTTCACAACCACGTTATAAAACGTGGTTGTCATAAGTTAAAATGTATCTACATAAATTAGAGTAGGTATTTAGATATTACTACAGAAAGCTTCAGGCACTAGACCTACAATATTTTCTATTCATGTGCCATAAACATTTTTGTCGCTAAAACAACAACGCCCTCTGTCTAACATAAAGGAAGCTAAAGCACCGTCGCGTTTCGCGCGTACTTTGAACATCATCCTCCGAGCCTTTTTCCCAAACTACGTTGGGGTCGGCTTCCAGTCTAACCGGATGTAGCTGAGTACCAGTGCTTTACAAGGAGCGACTGCCCTATCTGACCTCCTCAACCCAGTTACCCGGGCAACCCAATACCCCTTGGTTAGACTGGTGTCAGACTTACTGGCTTCTGACTTCCCGTAACGACTGCCAAGGATGTTCAATGACAGCCGGGACCTACAGTTTAACGTGCCATCCGAAACACAGTCATTGGCGTCTAAGATATACTTAGAAAGTACATACAAACTTAGAAAAGTTGCATTGGTACTTGCCTGACCTGGAATCGAACCCGCGCCCTCATACTCGAGAGGTTGGTTCTTTGCCCACTAGGCCACCACGACTTCCTTACTTTGAACATGCCAGCCATAATTTAATGAATGCCTCATTTCATTTTACAAGAATCTATTAAAGTAAGAAACACTTGTATAATCTCTGTTGTGTGATGGGTGGTCAAAATTGGTCCACTTTAGGTCTGACACAGAATTTTCTAGAAAGTGCAAGCCAAAAGTCTGATTATACGAAAGGGGCTCTAGCACCGCGAAAGCGTGGGCGCCGCACGTTGGAAATGTCGCCAGTAATTTAATGAATGCATTTGATTTTACAAGAATCTAATAATATAAGTGTATCTTTTAACCACTATTTACACACCATTTTTATAGACACCCTGTTCCGATATTTAACAAAATATACAATAAATACAAATACATTTAGTCCACTTTAGGTCTGACATAGAATTTTCCAGAAAGTGCAAGCCAAAAATCAAAGGTATTTCAAACAACAAAACAGATTGTGATACGAAATAACCTATGAATTAAAAAGCACGGGAAAAAATTAAGACTTACAGCTCACAGATTACGCAGAGACTATTACTTCCATAATAAATCCTTCCGGTGCCTTCCGGACACTGGTCATAAGTTATAGCACTGCAGTCATAGTGCATCATCATAGCAAGAATTAAAAACACAACCAAACTTAATTTAAAAGCACTGGCCGGTGACATTATGATAAGGCAATTAACACGTCCGACTCCGACACGAATCCTATTCACTCTAACAGAGAAATGGGAATCAACTGAATATGATGAGCCTAAGCCCCCTCCAATAGCCAATTGCTGTTGCCATAATAAAAAAATAATTCGTACCATGCAAAAAAAAATAAAGACTATTATTTTAAATAGTTAGATAATAATTGATAATAATTATTTTAAATAAAAATAAGAAGCTGGCATTAACATTGAATTATTATCTTTGTCAAGTGACAGTGACACAAATCGCGATAACACAATTAATTTCCATTCTTAAGTAATGAATATGAAATGACCGCATTGGTTTAATAATTATGATTATTTTAATCTAGCAATACTCTTGTTATTGAAATTATGCAAGTCACTTCTTTGTTTTGATTTAGATATAATACTTATTTCCGAGTATTTAACTGAGTTTATAGGAACATTTTTGGAATAAAAATATATAGTGTAAGAAATTATAAATCGTGGGATGTGTAAATGTTTTTATATGTACACAATGTAAATATATCAAGTGCATACAACTTGTGTTGTCAGTGTGTTTATATAAGATTACAAAGTAAATGGATACACTTTTATAACAAAATAAAAATCATTTAACTAAGATTAAGATTTGACAAGCTGTTGAAAAGTTTACTCTTATCAAAATAAGTTGTTGATGAACATTTTCAGAATATATTTTTCGTGTCTTTGCAAAACATTGTTTTAAGGTTCGTTTTAATGGTTTTTTTTATATGGATCTGTACACTAGTGTTTTAGTGAAATATTATTGTTAGTTTTTCCTCGTTTTGTTAAGATAACACCATTTACGAGAAGCATATGGCTTACTTTTTTCTTAGCATAAAATATAGATGGCAATGATTTAACCTTTATAACCTAACTTTGTGAAATGTGTTATCATTTTTGTTCCCAAGAAACTGAAGATTCTGTTTCAACCCTTTGTTGAAACAAAAGATATGAATTCTTTTGAAGCTTATGTTGACATTATTGCTTAATTTGATTGTATTCTATACATATAATAAATCTGTAGAAAGTGATTGTTTGTTCGGGATTCACGTAAAATCTACGAATTTAATGCAGACAATGCTTATATACAAAAGTTCTACGTAACTTGGGGTATTACTTAGGCTTTGTTTTATCGAAATCGGTTCACTCTATCAAAAGATATGATTAATTTAGTGAATTCAAGATGTAAAATATTACGACACGCAATCTGTTTGACAAAACAGTACAGGTTAAAGTAGCTCCATCTGTGGTAAATAAAATACATCAAGAAGCGAGGTGGTAAATAACAATGAATTACCATTTACATTCTTTATATACTATTATTTCAATAGATGGAGTTGTGTATTTTCCGTAATTCACCATATTTTAACACGTAGTGTAATTTTTCGATAGACATTTCAATAGTGTTTGTCAGTTTGCCGTGCCACATCAAAATCCAACTATAATTATTACCTTGATGAAAGGAAAATTAATAGATCTCAGCCAAATTTAAAACGGTGCCATCTAAATTATTTTTTGAACATTATGTCAAAAATTGTGGAACAATTAATTATAATTTAAAGTTACAGATGGAGTTCATATCAGGATTTTTTCATAAACATAGTTTAGCTTATCTTCCACTAATGTAGTGAGTAGTATTATTTTTTTTGATGCAAAATATGAAAACTTGATCCTAGAAGAAATCAGGATCTATCTCTCGCAAGCGCTGCTAAGCGTGAGATAATGTAGGCTTCTGTAGCTTTAAAAACCAGCCCAGATACAAAGTGCAGATAAGTAATGGGAGCTGCCTTATCGCGTCTGAAATCGTACAAAATACGCGTCGCATACCAGATACATGCTTACTTTCAACTTCCGATCGCAATTAATACACTGTTCACGATTACGAACAGTCTCAGTTAGACACGAGCCAAGTCTAAAAAAACACCTTTTATATAAAACTACGTTTGATATCATTCAATTACAAAGACAGGATTGTTCTCTGTTGCAAATCCTATCCACCTATATCCTATCCTAATCCAGAATGCATTGCAGGTGTGCATTGCACAAAAACCAATGGTATCGTATTCGAGAAGTCAAAAGAGTTGACCTGCCAACGTCAGCTTCTGCACTAAGCAAGTGTTCTTAATAGTACCATCAGAATTACATTCATCGTTGAATGAGGTGAATAAATTTTCAGAAACCACAATAACAGTGGGAGCCAAAGCGTATTATCGCTTCATAGAGCTCTGATTGGCCCCAGGTGACCAAGTCAGGTCTGATTTGTTCGTTCATCAGATCTTTGAAAGTGTTTCGGTGGATACTTACTGTCGTCCTGTTTACGTGTGACACAAAATATGGTATATAAACGTCCTCGGCAAGAGCGAAATTTTCCCAGTGTGCGGTAGTGACGCACAGTATACAACACTTATGTTTCTTTTGATTTGCTTTCTCCACCAAGAAATGACAAATTGCGAGCGTACATTTTGAACATCTTGGCAAAACTGCAGGTTTCAAGTACGAACACATGAAGTGGACTCTCTCAGATACGTACATTTTGCCTATTCGTGAACTAATGCAAACATTTCGGTGGAGTCCCGGCTTAGGCCACCACATTAGGCGTGCGCGATCCTCGGGCGTGTGAGTAGCGCGGACGCCGCGCGTGCGTCGCGAGCGCGTTGCGTGAGCGTCGCGTTTTGCTGCCCTGCGGCATTTGTAGCGCGCTCGCGTTGACGACGTTTACTGCTAAGGCGTTTAGCCGGCGGCGGGGATAGCGGGCGAAGGGGTAAGAACGCAACTCGAGCGCCGCGTGCTCGCCTCGAGCGCGTCGCTTGCACTCTTCACACATGCCGCAGGGCAGCAAAACGCGATGTTCACGCAGCGCGCTCGCGACGCCCGCGCTACTCACACGCCCGAGGATCGCGCACGCCTAATGTGGGATCAGCCTTACCATAGTGAGTAAGTGAAACTATCCTACCCTATGCGCCTGCTGATGATGATGACTCATTTCATCATCCATCCAGCTATTCCCCAACTATGTTGGTGTTGGCTTCCAGTCGCCGAATCTGTTCGAGTACCAATATTTTGCTTGGAGCGACTACCTATCTGATCTCTTCAATCCAGTCACATGACAAGACATTATCCATGGTAAGACTGACAGACTTTCTGGCTTCTGATTAGTCACAGCAGCTGCAGAAAATGTACAAATGACAGCTTTGTCAGACTCAAAGCATATAGACATAGATTATAGCTGTTTCCTGTGAAAATTACTTACGCACTATACGTAATAATTTTCCAAATTGGCTGACTAGATCCAGAGATATTCACAACGTCACAAACTTTACTTATTTTGTTTAGATAAATGGTCACATCCACAACACAACCTTGATCAATGAATCTATGCGACTGCTAAGTGCTAATCCTAATTATACTGTCACGTGAAAGAATGCACCTACGGGATAAGTAGTATTTTGACGATTCTATATTGCCCACGCAGACGAAGTTGCGGGCAACAGCTAGTTGTGAATAAAACAACAGACATTATGATATAGTACCACTCTGAATGATTTGAATTGAAAACCCACATTGTAGCACAGAAGAGATCAGCCATTACTTATGTTAGACTAAACGAGAGACGTATTCTAATCTACTAGAGCCTATGCCTACATAATCATCACCATCATTATCAGTCTATCGCAGTCCACTGCTGGACATAGGCCTCTCCAAGTGCACGCCACTGAGATCGATTTTCGGCTTCTCACATCCTCCTGCCAGCCGTCTTGCGCAAGTCATCACTCCACCGTGCCTGAGGACGTCCTACACTACGTTTGCCGAGGCGTGGTCTCCACTCTAGAACTCGTTTACCCCAACGGTTATCGGTTCTTCCGCTAATATAGCCAGCCCACTGCAACTTCAGCTTGCTGATTCGGTGTGCTTTGCCAGCGTCCGATTAACTACTTGACTTGATTGCTAGACTTGACTGCCTACTTGATGTCTTCGTTGGCGCAATGGTCACCACGCCGGACTAAAACATACCGAACTGATGGTCCCGGGTTCGATTCTCAGTACGGTCAACATTAATTATTAACGAAGTTACAAAATACTAGAATAGTTTTCAAATATTTTATACAGGTCTTTAATTAAGAAAATAAAATTGTTAATAAAAAAAACACTTGTCATTATTATGACAAATAGTCATAGGTACAATTATGTTCCCGTAAAAAAATATGCGACTAGATAATGATAGACGCAGTTATCATTTAATGAGGGTTCCGTACCCAAAGGGTAAAACGGGACCCTATTGTTTTAGCTCTTCTGTCCGTCCGTCCGTCCGTCCGACTGTCACCAGGCTGTATCTCATGAACCGTGAAAGTTAGAGAGTTGAAATTTTCGCAGATGATGTGTTTCTGTTGCAGCTATAACAACAAATACTGAAAACTAGAATAAAATAAATATTTTGGGGGCTCCCATAATTTCATAGTTTTATTAGGAAATCAAATTCAAAGTCCTTATCATATAATTTTGTTTATAGGTAATATTTCTGAGAGTAAGACGATATTAAAGTGTTATCAGTATCATTTTCTTCTTAAAAACTCGTAGAATCAAGTGATAAGCGAAGAGTACCTAATATATGAGTCCGAGGCCCGATTCTGCTAAGTTAAACTCATGTCTGTTAATGTCAAAACTGAATAAAAATTTAATCGCAATAGCAGTTTTAACCTTAGCGGACATTCTGCTAATAACAAGACTAGTCGTATACCAATGCAGTGGTCTGCCTTTTGGTCTATACGGTAGTTTGCTCTACCAATCATATTGCAATCGTTAATCATTTGAATCACAGAAAAAGATAAAAACGTTTACCTATTTGAAAGAAAAAAATGCGGAATGTCTCATACGTTTCAATCGTAATTGAGTCGTGACTGGATCTCAGTCGGATGTGAATCGAATATCGCTAAAGTAAAATTCGCAGAATCGAGCCCCTGGTCAGACTTTACGAAGAATATAGATATAGATTAGATAGTTTTTGTCACCTATGGGAAGCAGTTATCTCGAGACGCGAGTGAAACCGCGGGGGGAAGGTAGTTAGTAATATAAGATATTACTAAGTATACCTATCAGAACAGGAAACATGATGAGTGATGGAAGTTTAGAGAATTTCAGTAATATGGTGGCTAAATTGATAATGTCAATGACTCATGCGTCGATTAACCTTGTAATATGTATTTTTATACTAATATTATAAGGCTGAAGAGTTTGCTTGTTTGGTAGACTCAGGATGAAAATATCTGATACTTCATTTAAAAATTGAGCGCTGGATAGATAGGTAGTCCACTCATTAAGAAAGGTAGATGCTCATTAAAGAAAAATATCCTAAGAAACCTGAATGCATCGGAATAAAGTAATTCACCGGTTTGGATTATCCGTTCAGATGAATCATTTGTTCAAACAAGTTATCGGAAGAATGTTTCATACTTATGTTCTGTACGTTTTTTACCTGCATAGGTATTTAAATATGCACAAATCGACACAGTAACCTAGGTCAATTTCAAAATAATTCCGGAATATTGATTTCTAAATTTCAAGCCTGTTTTCGAAATATGGATTACCTAAGATTAGAAGATTACCTGAGAAGAGCCTTTTTTTCGCAATCTCCATTTTTTCCTTTTGCAATTTTTTTAGTTAAATTAACCTTGTTTATTATCAGTAATATGGATCAATGACCTACATATAACAGTCTATCGAAAGTTTAAAATGTCACGAGGTTGTCCGAGTTGAACTAGCACCTCCTTTAGGAGGTATTAAAACCGGTTATAAAACATGCTAACATTGTATTTATTATTACGCAAAAAAGATTTATCAATAAAGAACGGAATGTCACACATAATATCAAAACAAACCGGGTTGTTCCCGACAGCGAGCGCTTAAAGTTTCATAATATTGCATGACACTGAATGTCCTTATCAAATCATTGTCTGACTAAATTATGACAGAAAATCACACTCTATTGAACGTTAGATGGTGAAATACTGAAAAAGGAACTCACTTGTCACATCGCCAGCATTTATAGTAGTGCCAAATGTACCCGTCTGGGCATGGGCTGGAACCACTATTCATGACACTTCGTTGCACCCTTTTACTCCTGAAGTTCTTTTCTGCAATTTTCACCACACATTTTCCGGACAATGAAGCACATTTAGTACGCTGTGCAGATTTAATATGCCTATTATTATCATCTTTAAGTGCACTGATAAACGCGAACAGCATCGCTGCGCAGAAAATCAGCAATATAAACTTCATTTTTATTTATCTTTTATATGAGTCACTCACTGTTTAAACACTACCGTTCGCTTCGAGAATCGAGATTGGAATGAATCGTGTTTGCTGACCGGCTATGTTCAACGTTCGGTTCGGGGCTGGCAAGGTTCTTGGCGCCAGACAGGTGACAATATGACACATAAGAGTTTGATTTCAATGTTGTTAGCTTAGCGGTAGACTCATATAAGCAAATATTCTTGACATAATCGGTTATAAGACAGCTATTTTTATTTTTATATGACTCAAAATCGGTATCTACATTGGTCGTCAATAAGCCTTTTTATTCGCTGATATGGGAAGTGGAATATTTCCTGCAAGGTTGATCTATTCGAGACAGTAACAGTTAATAAATCTAGGACTTGTCAAGCTACTTTCACACTACAAGTGGATGTCACTTAAGATTTTGGCTTATAGGAATTGGCTTTCATTAAGTAATATACAATCTTTGCAATATACATCCTACGGTAGGTATACTAAAAAAACGTAAACATCTGTATGTACCTATGAATATTTGACCGTTTTTATAGCTTCCTAGCGAGCCGCCAGAAATGCCCCGAAAATCGGTTGAGTAGTTTTGAAGATTTAAGCGTACAAAGAAACATATAGGGATATAGGGACAGAATGAGCGACTTTGTTTTGTACTATGCAGAGTTATTACATAATATAGGCTGCTCTTATCCGAGTACAGGCAGAAGTCTTCTCCAAAAGCTAGTACATTGTAATAGTCGTAAGTATAATATTGAGAAATATTGTCTTTAATAACTTGATTGTTACAGTGTCCTATGACGCTACCTGTTTTCAAACAGTTTTCAATAACAAACGAAGATAAACAATGCGTCATTAACGTTATTTACTTACCTATATCTTAGAAATGGATACAGTCTATACAATGTGTTAGTTTGACCGAGGCATAATGTTCTCTATATGCTTTCATCTCAAAGTCAAAGGTTTTTATTTCATATAGATCTATTACAAGTGCTTAAGAAACGTCAAGCTAGTCGCACGGTTTCAAAGAGTGGAGAAGAACTGACAAGAAACTCCATAGCCACTCTTAAAAAAAAAGTCTATCCCTCGTACCATAAAAAATTTTAAACGTCAGTTTAACACTTGTCTAAAAATGACAGATTATGACGTTGAAATTTTGCAGCCAAACTTTTTTTAGACAAGTGTTAAACGTAAGTCGACAGATGTTTAAGTTTTTGTAGTAAGACCATGTGTGTCTATCTATACTGATATTATCAAAAAATCAATATTTGTATTTTTGTTTCTTTGACTAGGTACTTGACTTATCGGCTCGACTTGACAAGTCGTCAAGTCACTTGACTGAGAAAACAATACTTTTTCAAATGTCAACGTGCCATATGGATTTAGTAAGTGAGTTCCCAGAATATGACTTGAAGGCGTTCTCAATTTTTCCTTTTTACTTTTCTCCGCTGTAAAATAAGGCAAAAATTATTAGCTACCAATTACCTTAGCCACGAGCCGTAGCGATAAGAGCGTGTCGTTTTAATACATAAATATTATGAAGTGTGTATTACGTAGCTGATAAGAATATGTATATAATTACGTGTTGAACAGATTACTTGACAGTGAACTCGGCAATAAACGATTAAACGAATCAAGTTCTCAAGTTTATCAAGGTTAAGCATAATATCCGGCCTTCGATAACGTATGTGTCAAGTATTATTAATAGGAAATAATTTATCAATATAGGTCAGTTATAGAGATCGTAGCTAACTTCCTAAAATCACGGACCGACAGTTTATAAAGTTAAGCAACGCTTGGCGCGGTTAGTTCGTAGATGGGTGACGATCTTGTCATAATGAGTTCTTCCGTGTTTCTGAAAACACTGTAGGTACTGGCTGTCAGTTGAACATCTTTGGCAGTCGTTAGGTATATTAGGTTGCCGGTTGTGCTCCATGTAAAACACTGGTACTCAGCTGCATACGGTTAGAATGGAAGCCGACCATAACATAGTTGGTAAAAGGCTAGGCAGATGACGAATAACGAATGAATAAATGACTTGACTAGCCCTATAGAGTCTAGTTAGTTTAATATACCCGTACAATAAAACAAAACGATTAATTTAAAAAAGGTGTGACTACGATGACCATTTTCTTGCAGTCATGTAGAAGCTTAATTGGTGTTTCTTAGAAAGAGTTAAACATAACGTATGGTCGATTATATAGCATGTATCGTAATGAATTAATTCTAATGGCGAGCACAAGGTCGACTCACTCGATGGTCGATGTCGATGAGTCAACTTGCTCGCGTGTCACACCTAACGGTATTCGACTGGCATTTATGCCCTTACTAGCAATTGTGATTAATTTACAACAGTATAATCGTATCTTTATTACATACCTATCTAGATTTAAATACTGAAGTAATTTTACCAGAAATATGTGTATTTCATCACGTGTTTAGCTCATCATCAGCTGTGTTAAAAAATCCATGTAATACAAGGTCGATATGTTATGAACATATCATTATTTTTAAGACAGTGAATATATTAGTTAGAGCATTCGCCAAAAGTTCTGTGATGTAAAATATTTTTTTCAAACGTTTTAAGGATATGAGTGCATATCTATTTGTTTCCAAGATTGTATGTAAAATTTTTGTTCCTACATCAAGTTTTGGATAATGTTTTATTTTAATCAGTTAAACATTTTGTTAAGTTGTATACTTAAAAAATTGGTAACTAAAAAAGTGGTCAATATTTTCTGTATAGGAATGATTATAATATGTACCTATAGAAAAATATTCTCAGGTAGATTTACTTGTCCAGATGTAAGTTTACTTATCTTTAAAACTATGTAATTTTTGGATAATAAAAAGATTTAATAAAGGGTTCGTTTTATTTATTTTCCTTTTACTGCGGATAACAATAACCAACCCGTCTCTGGTTTTTCGAATTGAGATTGGAATCTATCTATATAAAAAATAATTGTTGTTCGTTAGTCTGATTAAAACTCGAGAACGGCTGGGGTGATTGAGCTGATTTTAATTTTAAAATATTTGTAGAGGTCCAGGGAAGGATTGAACGATACGAAGTTCGCGGGATCAGCTAGTTTGAAATAATTATATTTATGAAGCTAACGTCTTTCAATCTCTAAGTAATCGATAAAAAATGGATGAATCGGTTATTGTAATGTTTGTTGATTGTTTAAGATAATTCGAGGTGGATATTTTATTTAGCAAGTTCACCATTATGTAGGTATCATTATATGTGTCATTTCATGACAAAAGGTACCCTAAGGACTTTGGCGCTTAAGTCATTTGGAGATACAAATTCTACAATCTCGCTTAGACTAAAAAACCATAATGTCGTAAGTGGCAACACCCATAAGGTACCTTTTACCGCGAACTGACACATATTATTATCTATAGGTACCTATGTATATAGGTTTCTAAACACAAACAAGTCGCAACTAGAAGCAACATAAAGTTATCAGTTGCATGCAATACTGGTGCAATACACATAATGGGTACAGTTGCATAATATAATCTAATTAACTATTATATGTATATAATAATGCTATAATAATGTTCCGATTTCATCATTTACAGGAGTTATGAAAAAACATGTGAAGAAATGCGGTCGTTGACCTCATCCATGGACGACGCGACTGTTGTATTTCGCTAATAAAATAACGTAAGACATATAGGTCTAACTAATTAGATATGACTTTTACATTCAATAGTAAATCAGTCTTTTTTTTTTCTACTAATATTGTGGCAAAAAAATGTATGTATGTGTGGATGAATGTATGGATGTTTCTTCTTCCACGCAATAACTACTGGACGGATGTTCATGAAACTTGCCGATAATACCTATAGCTTACACATTAGAATACCATATCAAACGCTACTTTTTATCCTAGATCGAGAAGTAGTTTCCTCAGGAAGCGGGTGAAACCACTAGCGTAAGCTAGTTTATTACAAGTCCTGCATGTAATTTAAACCTACTGTTTATATACCTAGATCTCACTTAATGAGCATGCTTTCGTCATTTTTTGACGATTGATTGCAAGTTGTAGCTAAATAGGTTTGACGTAAAAATCTGTGACTTCATAGTTGCTAGAAGCTTGCGTTTTCCTTCATATTGCATAGAGAGTGACCGTTTTTGACAGTTCAATAAAAGTTATGAATTTGACTCGATGGAATTTACCTTACTCACGCTTTTGTCACCTCTAAGATTTTTCTCCAAAAAATTATTACCGGATCTTGAAACGTCAGAATATTGTAATTTTCTCGATTAGACTCAATTTTCCTTATACATGTGGGAACGAAACAAGGACTGCCGTTCTCACAAGAGCAATACTGCCGTGCTGTGACGTATGACAACTCTCAGCAGCCACTATTTAAGGAAAATGAGTCTTATTATAAGGAAGGCAAGGATCAATCTAAAGCAGCACATATGTGTCAGTTCGCGGTAAAAGGTACCTTATGGGTGTTGGCACTTACGACATTATGGTTTTTTAGTCTAAGCAAGATTGTAAAATTTGTATCTCCAAAATGACTTAAGCGACAAAGTCCATAAGGTACCTTTTGTCATGAAATGACACATATTATTACATACTTGTTCTAGAAGAAAAATAACAATGTTAATAAGAAATACTTTGTAAGGGGAAATGTTTCAAATGAAAAATAGCCCACGTAAGTGTCGATTAGGATGGGAAGTAGATCACTTTGAAATTATATTATTGCTTTTACAGTAATTGAATTTGAATCTATGTAATAATGGCGTCCATATACGACCTACATAATGATTATAATATGCCGTTTTCCCGCGATTTCAACCGCGTCCCTTGGGAACTACTAAGTACACGAATAAAATCGTAGCAAACAAAGGGACATTCGCACTTTGTTTAGAACTGTAGGGACAGCGCATCGGGTATGTTTGAAGACGCACGAACGGACTAGGACGCAATTATGGCGTCGGTGCCAGCACTGATTATTTAATAGTCACGCAGTAGGTAGTACTAAACCGAGTTTGGAAAATTCATTTACCAAGAAAGCAACATTATTTATGAGTTTTGTAGGCCTGTCTTTTGTGGCCAATAGTTCTATCGGGGATGTGGGTGAAACCATAAAATAGAGGTACAACATAATATTTGAGTATAGAGGTAATGCTTTCACTAGATACGAAATTTAAAAAACGCTGTGCTGACTAAGATGATATCAAATTAACTATAAAATGTTGTAATAGCGGCAGAAGTTGTATCTAAATGTTGTATTATTTATGCAATTGTTTGTATTATAATTGTATTAGATGTTGCGTCAGAATCCTCGAAGAAAACCACGTACTCGTAGGTATCGAGTTGCGTAATAGATTCACTCTTGACGCACGCAACGGGAAACTTATGACTGTCCTAATTTACATTTCTATACTTTTTAACTAATTTCTACGGAAGTTGGGTAGGACTTTAGTGTGGGACGCAACCTGCGTCGATATTCTTGCACTTTCTTTCTAGACCTGCGTGTTGTGATGGCTGCGTTGCTGCAAAAGCGGAGAAAATATGCATTCTGTGGATATGCCACTCAATGTCATAGTGTTTTTTTTATACCAAATAGGCCTATGAAAGCTCTTTCGAAACGTCAAACTCGTTGCACGGTTCCAAAGAGTTGGTCTCATGGAGAAGAACCGGCAAGAAACAATAACAATTATTGTCAATAGTTTTTAGCTATTCCTGCGAAAGTTATACAATGAAGACCTCACTAACTCCTAAGTATTTTACTGGGAAGAAAAATTCAAAAATCAATTCTTCTGGTAACCCATTTTGAGTCGCGTTCACAGCTCCTCAGGGTATTTCAAAGCAACTAGTTGATACCGTAATTAAACTTGACGGGATTTTTTTCGGCAACGGCTAAGCATTGGAATTAGTGCTACAAGGAATCGTATTTCAATGTAACTGAAGAGAAAAAGTCCAAATAAACGACACACGCATCAAAAAGACTGGGAAAAGACATACGCATCAATACTAAAAGGCCAATAATATTTCTTCAAGTTGCATGAAACATAAAATTATGTCAGGCAAACATTTTGTGATGAAATATAATGTTAACGTTAGCACAATGTTGTGACGCAACACTGACATAGGAATCCCATCCACGAACTAAGTATATAATCTTTCGCAATTTTAAAACCATCTCATTCTTTCGCAAGAAAGCAAGGTGAAAATATCTTGAAATTAAAAGAACATTTTTTAACCCTTAAATTAGGGACAGTGTATATGAAACACGCGAAGTCAATCGACCATAAAAATAAGATATCTTCAGAATTTTATAATGATAAATGTCTAAGTTGATGACGAAGTGTGGAGTTCAAATGTTCAATCTATATGAACACATTTTTGGTATATGGTGTCAAAATCTTGTGATAAAACCATATTCATTTTCGGATGGTAAAGGACGTGAATTGGACATTCATAGTTGTGTCTTGGATATGTAAGTAACTTTATTATACACTCATGGATTTTTTTATGTGAAGTAGTACACTGGAGACTTAACAGTCGTCCGATAGTTGGACCGATGGTCTAAAAAAAAAAATTTTTTGAGGTAATCGTGAATTCAATCAAACTTTTTAGTCGGTCTTATATCGGCTAAATAATTGATCGTTGTAATTTGAGCACAACTTAAATTAATTTCCATACTGATTTATGGGACTGAATAAACTGTCGGGCGACTAAAAGTTTGTAGTGTACAAGTATACTAAAGCTTATAAATATGTTCTATATGTATGTAAGCTTTGGTATTTGATCTAATTGTTATTATTACTACTATGATGTACCTTCAAGTACATCACACATACGATACACCATCATATGATACAGATTTTGCAAATGTGTATTAGGTATATAATTTATTTGGTAACTACCATCATATGTATACCTTATTATCAATGACATTTCTAATACTTTTCAGGTCAAATCTACGAGACAGCAAACATACAAACATAAATCATATAACGCAACCAAATCAAATGAACAGTAACATGATCCACGTACATAAATAGCTTGTCCAATTCAGCTGGGTTATACCAGCTTGTGTATTCTTGCACAAGGGACTTTGAGTTTTGAAACGTGTGCGTTAAGACTTACTTTGCTGTGGAAGTTGGTGATCCTTATCGGGTTAAGGGCAGGCGCGTGGGCGTATTCTTCGTGGAGCAATGAGGGCCCCGTTTGTCCCACTACGATCGCGTGCAACAAAAAAGGATCAACTGACAGATGTGGACCTTTTTTTACGAGTGTAGCAGCTGTGGTTAAAGTAAGCCGATTTAGACTTTATTTCGCTTCAGTATAGAGTCTATTTTTGTATGTATCTTGGGATTTTTATGTCAATACTCAATGTTGATGTGTACAGAAGTTTTTTTTTCAAAAGGCTTTTCAAGGTAAGGTAATTATGTTTTTGTTAGTAGAAGTTGACATAGAGCGGTTATAAATTGTGATTATTGAGTGTTTAGATACACTTTAGTTTCGAATTCATTCTTAAATTTATTTTCTTAAGTGTGTATAAAGAGGTGTGTTTTAAAATCCACTTGTACGTACAGTCAGCTTCAAAAAAGCCAAACAAATCTAAGTTTTTAAAACTGCTAGACACCGTGTCTTCGATAACTTACAAGAGTATTTATCTACTTTTTTTGAAGTTTAGGATTTCGAGTAAAGTTTAACATTTATGTGGTTCAGAAATTATAACCCTGTAAGTTATTAAGTACTTTTGAAAATTTCGATTTGTTCAACTACATTTGAGCCTTACCGTATGTTCTGAGCTAGTAAACCTTAGACAAATTGTGTTGTGTCGGTCATCTTCAACCGACTGAAAGGGATAGAGAAAGATTGTATGGAAGTATTTGAAGATCAAAATGGTACGAGTGGGCTTAATACGATGATTTTCATGATAAATATGTTTGACTCTGAAAATCATTTAAAATATTCTTATTAGTAAATTATTTACTTTTTAGATAATTATTTATTTAACTTATTTTATGATTAACTAATTTATTTTTTGATAGTATTAATTCAATGTATCATTCATAATTATTATATCGATATTTCCTCAAAACTTCTTATATATATTTAACTCTTAAGAAGCTTGGAACTTAACAAACAAACTTAAGAAAGATCATAACAGATCAGTATTATTATTATCTAGTCACAGTTTGAGAGAAATTTCGATAGTCCCTATTTACCCGACGACGACGAAGTTAAAATAAAAGAAGGTTCGGATTTTAGTATTTTTTACGTTAGTATCAAAATCATGTGCCATTTACAAAATGCATACCTATCACGTATAAAAAAATGGGCACAATATCTTAAGTATTTTCTTTACGTTATTTATTTTCGTCCTTGCCGGTTTTTACTATTTTTTCATGCGTCAATATCGTTTGGTCACTACTGTGTTCATATTTCGTCTTACTTGCAGATATTGAAGACTTTGAGTTATTTTTCTGTAGTTTATTTCGTACTTGCGACTCACACTTTGCTGCTAAGAAAGTTCTGTATAATTTCTTATTTTCTTCATAGTTATGGAGTCGCGCATTTGGACACAGGCTTTTATATCATGCATTCAAAATTATAGTGGCCATGGATTTTAATTTTTAGTTAGATTAAGGTATGTTCTATGAATAAGTAGCTTCTGTTTTAACCGCATCTCCTGGGAACTGGATACCCTGGATAAAAAAAAACCTATGGCGTCCCCCATAAATGGGCTATCTAACAGTGAAAGATTATTTCAAATCGGACCAGTAGTTCCTGAGATTAGGGCGTTCAAGCAAATCAAAGATACAAACAATCTCTTCAGCTTTATAATGTTAGTATAGATTTAATTCGCTTTATAATATTAGTACCTATAGATTTAATTAGAGTTGTAGATACTTAAAGTAAGTTTTAATCCCAGTACCAAAGTAAAAATGTGATTTTTACGAAGTTATAAGTAGGTTCTAAGTTTATATCGGATATCACAAACTACTGATTTAAATCATAGTAAGGGGTTAAGTAAGATATAAAATAGCCACCTTGAGCTAGCGAAGTGACCAAAACTCGTGTCTTCTTTACATAAGAAGACCTTGCTCTGATAGTTTAAGTATATAAAATAGTCGGATAATCATACACACTTAGACTAATGGTGAACTAGCATAACATTTTCGTGGTAAAATCTAGATTTAATTCTGACATCACCAGTGAGCAAAAATGAACAAAATAATCACGTTTGTCGTATGGGAGCCCCCCAAAATATTTATTTCATTCTAGTGTTCAGTATCTTTTATATATAGCGGCAACAGAAATACATCATCTGTGAAAATTTCAACTCTCTAACTATCACGGTTCATGAGATACAGCCTGGTGCCAGATTGACAGACGGACGGACAGAGGAGCGTAAACAATAGTCCCGTTTTACCCTTTGGATACGGAACCCTAAAAAAGGGTGATGATGATGATGATAAAAGTATATCTAATGAAGCTATAAAATTGTTTATATGAGATAGAAGACTGTATTTAAGTGGGAGTGTCCTTTTCGCTGGGGATTTTAGGAGATAATTGAGAAATTTCTTGGTGACAAGGCGTTTTGTTACAACCGGATGATACATTGACGAAAATTGCACCTAAAATTATGTTCTTTTCCTTGAATTTTTGAGTATTGTTATTTTAAAGACAGATTTAAAAGTCATGAACGCTGTTTTTTTTTCTATAGGTTTTATAAACTTACGTTTACAGTAAATATTACTCAAAAAGATTTAAACCCTAGCCTTCCTCGATAAATGGGCTATCTGACACAGTTTTCAAATCGGACAAATGGTTCTGGAGAACAGCGCATTCTACAAATAAATAAACACATTCCCTTTTAGTTAGCGTAGCATTTAATTTAACCTTTTTAGGGTTCCGTAGCCAAAATGGCAAAAACGGAACCCTTATAGTTTCGTCATGTCCGTCTGTCCGTCTGTCCGTCTGTCCGTCTGTCCGTCTGTCCGTCTGTCACAGCCGATTTACTCGGAAACTATAAGTACTACAGTGATGAAATTTGATGGGAATATGTGTTGTATGAACCGCTACAAAAATATGACACTAAATAGTAAAAAAAAGAATTGGGGGTGGGGCCCCCCATACATGTAACTGAGGGATGAAATTTTTTTTTTCGATGTACATACCCGTGTGGGGTATCAATGGAAAGGTCTTTTAAAATGATATAAAGTTTTCTAAAAAACATTTTTCTTAAAGTGAACGGTTTTTGAGATATCAGCTCTCAAAGTCGTAAAAAGTATGTCCCCCCCCCTCTATTTTTATAACTACGGGGTATAAAATTCTAAAAAAAATAGAGGTGATGCATGCTAATTAACTCTTTCAACGATTTTTGGTTTGATCAAAGTATCTCTTATAGTTTTTGAGATAGGTTGATTTAACTGTAATTTACGGAACCCTTCGTGCACGAGTCCGACTCGCACTTGGCCGGTTTTTTAGTTGAATTGTTCCAAAAGTAAGGTGATAGTGTGGAGTGCAATATTGTATTATTACAGTACGAAATAGCTAGGGAAAGGTGCCTGCAAAGCCGTCTCTATATGCTTTAGGACGAGGTACGAACACATGAAATGACTTCTACGATAAATGACAAGTGAATGACGTTATTTTAAATGTAAGAGCGTTTTTACACCAGGAAGTTTTCTGTTGGGTTCTATACGCGCGACAGCAAACAATTTGGTTATAACAAATAGTGTGAAGGATTAAGTTATTTAGATAAATGTTTACATATGTAATTTTATTAGTTACTGAGATATGTTGTTACTTTCCGCTTTTGAGTCTCGCAAAACTTCATGGCGATTCGTAACTCATTTCCAGTGCGTTTCTAGTGTGTAATACAAGGTACGTGACAGTTAGGTACGTTCCTAGTTTTTTAGGCACTTTCGCGCAATGCTCCGAGTCGTTATAAAGTTTGGCGAGAACTATATAGTGTAAGCTCCGATTAGTGTGAACAAGAATGGGACTGATTTTCTTTATGATGTTGATCTCGATGTAATATTCTATACTTAAGTGTTTATTTATTTATTTTGTAAGTTTTATATTCTTTAACATAGTATACGTAATGTTTTCAGTAGATGTGTATAAAGTACCTGTGTGTGCGTTACAAAATGTGTTGTGTATAACGTTATAAACTAAGCTATTTTATTGTATCTCTATATAATGTTATTAGCTATCTGAATTTGTTGCCTATTTGTAGTAATTTTAAACTTCTGTTTTGAATAACTCTTTCGGAAACTACACACCAATACGTAGGGAATTCTGCTTTAAATATGGTAAGACTGAATTATTTTATTTTGTTATTTTTTAAATCTTATTTTAAACAGTTTTTAATTTAAATATTATGCCCTAATACGTAAGTAGTAATACGTACGTTCTCTGAGTTTTGAAGAATATTGTAAATCACGCAAAACTAAACTTTACTTACTTTAATTTGTGTCGCTTTCGAATTGTTTCTTGAATTTTAGTACTTATTCTTTTGCTTTTACTCAGGTATTAAAATGCTTATTAACTTTTAAGCTTACTTGCACAACTTTAAAGTAACATAATATTCTACCTCAGCATATACATACATATGTATATCCATTGTTCGAAATTAAGTATTGTACATAACGTTAAACTACATAGGTACATTATAGTATTGTATTTAGTAATCATTTAATTGATATATTTACGTGTACTTATGAAATTGTTGTAATATTTAACAGTATTGAATTCCATACAAAAATGAACTGATTTGTATTAATAAAATTATTGATTTCGACTATTTGCCTATTTTAAGCTCCTCGACATTAAAATAGGAAAATAAGAAATAGTGCTGAAGCAGGAGATCCCATGACTGACCGAGATATGACTCTACATCGTCGTCCGAATATGAGCAAGATTTAGATAAATGTCCTCTAACTTTTTCTTCAAACATTTCGATGTTTATCGAGATAAGTACATGGTATGGTAATGTTTTTAAATCTTACACAAATATCTAGATATAACAATCACATTCCTGGAAAAATGGATATACCTAACAAAAAATGTGAAAAGCTACAATGTACAGGGTTACTTTTATTTTGCTTTAATTGTAAGTATGTATACTACTATCGCCATCTACATTACAATAAGGATATTAGGTGACTAATAGTTAGTGGGGTTTCTTTCATCAAATTTTCCTCCTTAAGTTTCATGGCTATGATGTCACGACATCTCAGTAGTTATTATGTTTGGCCAGTAGATGTCGCAGTTCCACATTGTCAGCCTTTTTATCGTCCCACTACTGGGCACAGGCTTCCTCTCACATGGAGAAAGATTGAGCTTCTATCGCACAAAAGAAATGTTTTCGCACTATATTTTAAGTATGTTGTATGTAAGTCGTGGTGGCCTAGTGGGTAAAGAACTACTCAAGTACGAGGGCGTGGGTTCGATTCCAGGTCAGGCAAGTACCAATGCAACTTTTCTAAGTTTGTATGTACTTTCTAAGTATTTCTTAGGCACTAATGACTGTGTTTTGGATGGCACGTTAAACTGTAGGTCCCTGCTGTCATTGAACATCCTTGGCAATCGTTACGGGTAGTCAGAAGCTAGTAAGTATGACACCAGTCTAATCAAGGGGTATTGGGTTACCCGGGTAACTGGGTTGAGGAGGTCAGATCGGCAGTCACTCCTTGTAAAGCAATGGCACTCAGCTACATCTGGTTAGACTGGAAGCGGACCCCAACATAGTTGGGAAAAAGGCTCGGAGGATGATGCTATCTTTTATGTCAAATAGTTAGACTCCAACACTGGTACTCAGATACATCCGGTTAGACTGGAAGCCGACCCCAACATATTTGGGAAAAAGGCTCGGAGGATGATGAATCTCCTGTGGGCCCATTTTCAAACGAGAAAAAGTTTAACTGTCCCAGGCATGTTTTATGCAGTGGCCAGATTAGAAAACTGCGACATTGAATTGTTTTAACGTAAAAATGATACAAAAAGCGCAAAATGATTCATTCGTATTAAAACTGCTAATTTCTCGTCTCGGAATGTGCATTACAGTTTTGTGTGTATGACTACAATTATCAAAAGCTCCGTGCTTCAGAAAATAATCATATGCCTAAAAATAGGTAAGTACATGCGTAGAATAATCGTATTACCAATGAGAATTTTTTGAGAAGGAGCGAATAAACGGCTTTGTCGCTAGTCTGAATTTTTTTTTTTGCTTAATAATGGCTGTTATGGGTAGGTATGTAAAAACAATAAATCAACTGAATATAGTTAAAACAATATATTTTAATTTAAATTTAATTATTACATTCTATTAAAGATAAATATTTTATTATTATTACATTTTGAGTATTTAAAAATATTCTTAGGTAATATATCGGGTGTGTCGTTCACAATCACATTAAATCATATCGTAGGTATATACTTTGTGATATTCTATGGCGAATTGTAAAAGAAATAACCTAATCCATTCAGTGGTTTAACCACAGGAGTCATTTTTCGTTTTTATAATTTACAACATCATGTGTAAAGCAGAGATAAAGTTAGGAGTATCGTATGTTTTGATCAGTTGACAGCTGTCAGTTTTCAAGGGAGAATTTCAATTGTTTGTAATGACTGACTTTTATATGGTGTTCTAATTTTTGCACATTTTTATTCCATTTACTTTGTTTGAAAAAATCATTTTTTTATTTTTACGTATTTTTCTTTTATCTTTGTGTTAATCGACATATATTAACCAGTATATTTACGCATTTAATTTAATGTGATTATGAACGACACACCCGATATAAGTTAGTAAAGTTAATTTATTTAATATAGGAACAATTGTATAATTCTACACTTATGATAAAAAAATACATTGAGCATTTTACAGTAGATTTCAATAACTTACCTATAAGTAGAGATGGTTTAACGTTAGCTCCATGAGTCTTCCAATCTCAAATACAGAAAACAACGGATGGTTTCGTTATTGAAATCCACAGTCACGTTCTAGGTCCAACTGAACACAAAACTCTCAATGTCTACTTATCTACTGATGGCATGGAATCATTCGCGAGATCTTCTTTTCCAATCTTACACTAAAAACATATACAGTCATGGACACATAATTAAAGACACTGTTGGAATCTTAAATTGCTGCCGCATTTCATCCGTATTTCTTTTTTCTGATTGCTACTGGAACTTTATTTTCTATTTTAAAATATTTAAGAGGGCATTGTGAAATATTAAAAATAAAGACTATCTTCAGTGATCCTTCACGACAAGTTTTTTTTCGCTTTATCCGAATCTCGAGTGGTATGAACCATAACGTGGCCTGGCCATATAATTAAAGACACTCCATTTGCTCAGAGGAAGAAATGCAAATTATTAATATTATTGATGGTACTTTTCTATAACAACATTCCCTACACTGTAACTAAGCATACTAATGAGTACTAATATTTGGTTTATTTCCTTTTACCTCAATGACAGCACGACATCCCTAAGCGTGCAAGCGGTCAGTTTTGTTTTAAGTCGCTACGGGAATTTTCTTCCATGCTTCATAAAAATCTGTGTAAAATTGATCAATGTTTCATGTATGACTTATCGCCATTGTGTTTTCTGGCCGATCACCAGATCTTTATCTATTTTTGCGATGGGCCAAACCAAAACCGTCATAAGTTGCTCGATCAAAGAGTCCTTTTTACTACTCTTACAGTGTTTTTCAGAACTTTTCTAATTTGGAAAGCGCTAAGGACCGGTAAATTATGCTTAGCATATTACAAAATGCTATTTCTAAAATATTATAGTACTTGAATTCGCCTATTTTTAATGATATCTTTCTAAAAGATCACCACACCAAGTAGTGGAGAGAAGCCCCACACTATTACTTTTTCGCCTCCTATGTTTGAGAACTTTCTTAGTGTATTTTGGTTCCATCTCATGTTTTGGAGGCAACTAATTTCGATTCATTATTTTAGAATTATTCGTATCCCTTTGTTTAATGAGAAAAAAAATACATTTTTGAACACTTGTTAACTGCACCTTTCACATTTGATAGAAATAGCCAACTACAGTATGGACACGCGGTGCTTTTCCAAAAGTAACATCTTCCGATACCCATGCCTTACAGCTTTTCCCGACCCGGTTGTAGTCTAAAAGTTCTGCAGACACAATTGTCGTCCTTTTAGTATCAGATGACTCCCAAAAAAACCAGTACCGAATCATGTAAATGGTTCACTATTTGCCTATAGCACCGCCTTAAAGTCTGTTTGCGGACAAGTTTTCCTTGGGGTCGGTTTTGAGTTGTTCTCAAACCATGCCTTTTTTAGTGCCATTGATAAGAAATCTTTAATAATAAATTTATTACCATGTCCTTACTATAGATCAAGTGGTATGAATAAATCCGTATGTCAAAATATAATATTAAAAAGCCTAAAACATTTTACTTACCAGAATTTTTGTTCTAGTCTTATTGATAGGACTAAAATGATTTTTTTTAATGAAATAAACCTAAATTATTACCTAATTCGAGTTTTCATAAGTATTTTACTCACTTCTAAAAAAAAGTATGGCAACTATTTGTATCTTTCGTTTTTTTTTAGGGTTCCGTACCTCAAAAGGAAAAAAGGAACCCTTATAGGATCACTTTGTTGTCCGTCTGTCTGTCTGTCTGTCTGTCTGTCTGTCTGTCTGTCTGTCTGTCAAGACCCTTTATCTCAAGAACGTGTGGACGTATCAAGCTGAAATTGACATGAAATACTCAGGTCTATTGTCCCTTTAAGCTGTGAAAATATCAAACTTCTAAGCCAAGCCAATCAAAAGATACATCCGATTATGTCGATATTTTCAACAAATTTTCGACACTCGCAAAGGAATCAAAACCTACAGGATACTTCCCGTAAACTCAGAGTCTTAAAATTTGGCATGAAGCATTGTCATAGAATGCAAATATAGGAAAAATTACGAAAATCTCATTTTTTTAGTTATATAATGTAAAAAAAAATATTTTAATAAAATGAAACTTACTACCTTATTTTTCACAAACGAATAAAGGTTTCAAATTGAAATTTATACCAAATACCTAGGTCTACTGTCCCTTTAGGCAGTGAAAAAATCAAACTTCTAAGTTAACGCGATCAAAAGATACAGTAGTTATACCGACACCTTAGACGAATTTCCGTCACACGCTAGGGAATCAAAACCTACAAGGTACTTCCCGTGAACTCAGAATCTTGAAATTCGGCAAGAAGCACCGTTATATAGTACAGATAAAGGAAAAATTGCGAAAATGATAAATTTGAAGTTACATAAAATATTAAAATATTATCAAATCAAATCAAATATTTTCCTCATTTCAATGGGGAATTTAAACGACCAAGTTTGACGGGTTTGAGAAAACATTTCTTTGTAGTAAAAGAGTATACTCGCCGATTATTTCCATTGTCATCAAGTCAGGATCTGATGATGGAAATCTTGAGAAATCGAGGGCAACTATCAGAAATTGTAGGCATGCATAGGATTAAAACTTGATTCTCAGATGTATGTCTGGTGATACTATCAAACAGTGAAGGTTTAGAGCTTACCTGATGATGGAGACGTGAGAAAGTCGAGAGAACTCCTCAACGGTATGTTTTAGTAACGTCGTGTTTGGGCTTATATTATTCGTATTGACGAGAACTTTTCACAAAAGTTAAAAATAAAAACTTTTTACAAAAAAAAAATCTCGGTGGTTAAATAAATATAGATGCATTCTCTAGACACCGACTTCTAGACCTTCTAGGCTCGTTAGGTGATTAATCCTTCAAAAATAAAAGATCCCATTAGTACTGAATTCTCATCACCTAAAATAAAATAAGCTCCAACACAAGGTTACGTTATAAATTGTAAAGGAGTTCCCATAACTATATCTGATCTTTGCTATCGATCCCACAATGGCAGTCAAACTTATCTATGTGGAAAGTCTTCGCCAATACGAATAAAATATTAACTATTTTGGTCTCACAAAATAAATATAACTATGATTGTTCTAAACTGAACGGTTGGCGTGAGACTCACTTTTTATCTATACAGGATTTGTACGGAACCCTCGGTGCGCGAGTCCGACTCGCACTTGGCCGGTTTATTCTTAAGTGGGCTTTAACTGTCTTTAATTAGCTGACCAGCCAAGTATCCGCTACAAAAGTTAGTGTTCATTTCCCATAGAGCTTTATATCTAAAGTATTAAAGACAGTAAATATTTTTTGTCCTTAATTTAAAGAACACAATGTAATATTTGTTTTAATAATAATTACATTACATTTTATACCGTGTTTAAGCTCATGTCAGTACCATAACTATTTATTTTACTTCGAGTCGGGGGTGTCTTTAATTATGTGTCCATGACTGTAAATGTTATATTAAAATCGTTTGGACGTAGAATATAACGTACAACAGCATGACAATATGATTATAAGACAATGTTAGAAATTTCATAAAAATATGCAATAATTGTATTTTATCACCTTATTCATGCTTAGAAGTCTTTACAATATTGAGTTTTCTTGTACTTAAAATTATGCAAAGATTACAAAATATATTTTTAGGTAAATTGTTTCTAAGACTTTTTTTATTATAAATACATAAATGCATGCTTATTTTGTACTCAGTGTCTTTCAATCATACAAATGCTCAGTCTATCCCCACCAATATACAAAATCTTTTATATAGAACACACTACTTATTAAATTATTTTATACTAAACAACCAAAGAATGTTCAAATTAAATTAAATATTATAGGGATAGAATTCATAAATGCTGCCTGAGCTGGCTTAGTCAACATACAAGTATACAATTCGTCAATTTGGTCAGAGCTTATTTTTCAATCTTCTCTATTTACAACGTGAAGTGACCAACTTTTAAAGTGACCAACTACTACTATATAGGCTGACTGGTAATTAGTACTTAGACACGTGATTTTACTCATTATGTCAAACAACCTTCCCAAAGAAACACAATTTTTATTCTTATCGGAAGATGGCGCGATTGGTAAGTTTCATACAAATTCGCTACTGTGATTAAATTAATTTGTATTAAAAACATTTTTTTGGGAAAATTGTTGGGAATTGTAATTAGTATTACGTGTTCAAGTATCCGTCACTAATATGATATGAATAGGCTCTGAAGAACTGTACCAGTTAGTTAAATATATGAAATTCTTCAATTTACAAAGAAGTTCTTGTGCTTTCTTGAGAGAAAAAATATGCGTCGTTTTCTTGCTTTCCGACTACAGTTGGACGTAGTTATGCAGAAACGTTCCAACCCACTGTCAGTTTCAGTTGTATTCTTTTTTATTCTAACTAGTAAAGGTAACTGAGTTTAGATAACCATATGCTAAATTTTAGGCTGTTCAATCACAATAACTCAATTTCGGGTGACTTGTGGGTTGGAACGTTTACTTATAAAATAGACAAGCAAAACTTAATAAAATAGTCCAAGACACCATTACACAGTATGAAGAGATATTCACAGTACAAATACAATTATAAAAGAAACTACTTCTATTTATATCACTACATTTACGTCACTTTTACTGGACCGTGAGACCCTTAACTGACTGAAATATTAGCTGAAAGTCATTCTAAATACCTACTATATATTTTTACAATTACTTTGGTCAACTTACAGTTCCATTTAATATAAGTTAGAATAAGTACTTTCATTGTTGTGATGTGATAATTCCTTGTATAATCGTTATTATGTATTTATGAGTATGTATTTTCTCTCTGTTGGTTTTCAATCGCAAAGCTGTACACTGGTTTCTGGCTCGGTTCCTGATTCGAGCAGGACGGAGTCTGGACGTTGGTGATACATCCATGCATCAGAGACATGGAGGTAGGAAAGATCATCTGAGAACACTCCTCCCGCTGTGGGTTAGCAGCGGTGAGGGAGTGTCAGACTCTTACTGACTAAGACCCATCATGTTCCTCCGTGGGCCTTTTATGTACCAGGCCCGCCGTAACTCTTTCGAACAATCCCGCTGCCCGGCAGGCAAATGGCCCTGCGCTCGATCTCTCCTATCATGTCGGATTGCCATTCCATTAAACTATGAGAGTGAGAGACCAGAGAGTGCACCTGCGTATGCGCAAATGCTAGTGCACTTATCTGTCTTGCGTACATGTTTGTCATTAATTGAATTAGCTCGTCAACTCATAAGTTCAACAACACTGATTTTCTTATTTATTCTTCATCATCTTCTTGGATTTTCTTGCAACTGTAATGAGAAAAAAAATGTGTATTAGTTTTGTGAAACATAGGTATATATTTACAGTTTTGTTTTACCCATTGACCTTTTTGTACCTACCAGTGAGCGTAACGGCTGCGAGATTGTTCGAAACATTTGATTATTGTACGTGCATAAAATAGACTACCTGTGAAAGTCGCTCAGTGTTTGCATAAATACTTTGATTACACTAAAATCATAAATACAAACATTTTCTAAGGACATCGCCATAGCAATGATTTTTAACATGCAAAAACACTTGGCTAATCGAGACGAATTCAACGATATCGTAATCTGTTGGTCTGTTGTAATTAAGAATATTACGTTCTCGTAAATTTAGATCTCGTAACAAACTGTATATATCATCGATCAATAATAAAATCACTAATTGGTATTGTTGGTATTTTTAAATCTGATGATGACGCATTCATTAAGTTGTGTTGCTCCAGAACGGATTTCATGAAATTTAATCTCGATTTACCTGCGTGACCTTTTTCTCGTAGTAATCTGTCCCGCACATTCGGGCCAGTTTTCCCAACTGTTATTATATACGTATAATTTGAGCCGCGGCCCAGGGCGAGTTAACCGAAACGTCGCACTAGTTTCGGTTTCGAAAAAAGTCTTGTAATTATCACTTAATCACGTTGGTTGTTAACACTACTTTGTTTATGACATTATTTCACGTACACAATATTTTGACTTTATAAATAATAATGCTAGGCTCTAGTAAAAGCTAAAGGGCTTTAGAGATCGGTTCCCTACATGTGTCCCTACAGACCTTTGTACTTAATTGAAAAAATCTAATTAGATACCTTTCATAATCCCTGCATTGACCTTCGCACCATTTCGTACCCTTGGCGCACTTGTGTTCCTGAATAAGATGTCTTACAGTTCTTCTTAGAATACGAGATTCCTTAACTTCCTTATAAGGAGCAATCAAACTTTCACTAATTAAACTTTTCACTAGATCTGCATTGCCATTTTCAGGATCGTCAAAACTATGGACAGATTTATCTGGGTTGTACGCACTTTTCACTGGTGGTCCTGGATTAAAATCTACTAAGATTGGCACTGCGAGTGTGCCAGTTATAACAATAAGAAGGCACGCGACGGTCGTTAAGGAAGACATGTTATACGTCTGTTCGCGATGACACTTCACGCTAAACTGAACGCGTTTCAAATTTTCACATGCGCCTGGGCCGCCCGCGTCGCTAAGCAGTGTCGGGGACTCCGAAACCACCTTTACAGTGACTCAAATGCAATATAGGTATGTAGTATTCTTTTATAAACTTACGATACTGCTATAAATATTTTGTAAGTATCGATAGTTAACTAAAGATTGGAATCTATCCAATTTCAATAAAAGCTCACATTTGTAAGATTCATATTTTATAAGTTGTTACTCGTAAACAATGAAATTGTCAATTATCTTTGATATCTAACGGCTTATTAGAGATCAATAAAGATAAATGACATGGTCCATCATTATTCTGACCTTATTCCAATTATATTTAGGTTTCGCGGAGTGTACTTTTATACTCATTTCTATGTCTGACGTGATGTCACCGCAACATTCTTTTCAGTCATGATGTCATTCACAATATTTCCCTAGTACCTTTGGTCGAATCCAGACATTCCTCGAAATATGATCATTATCTATTTATTATAAGAAAGTCTTTATTTCCTTATCCTTCTTTTCCATTTCAATTGTTTTTATTAGTATGTCAGTGTTTAGGTCCATTAGTCAGATTAGGTTAGTTTTAGGTCCTCAAGACACAGGCAGCGCCTAGTTTAAGGACCTCAGAGCCTTTGAAAATGTCTCCCGTAGAGAAGTTACAGCGAACATTTTGTACTAATTTACCTCAATGTGACTGTTTATTACTCCAGTGCTTTCCACTTATCTCTGTCTTTGCCGATAGTTAGTCATTCCTTTCCTATTAATTCTGTTATGTCGTCATCCCATCGTTTCCTCGGTCTTCCTGCACTTCTTTTGCCGATTGGACCTTATCCTCATCAGTCTATTATCATCTTCCGAGCCTTTTCCCACCTATGTTGGGGTCAACAAGAAGGGTTTACAAGAAGCGACTGCCTATCTGAACTCCTCAACCCGGTTACCCGGGCAACTCAATACCCCTTGGTTAGGCTTGTGTCAGACTTACTGGCTATATTAAGGAAAACCTGTAACAGTTCTTCCTTAATTAGCTTGGGCCGGGTTTTATTAGATAGGTAGGTGACATATCATGCTCCCCATTTGATCATAATTGACAGATGCGCCTACCA
Organism: Helicoverpa armigera; assembly: GCF_030705265.1. Lineage (NCBI taxonomy): Eukaryota > Metazoa > Arthropoda > Insecta > Lepidoptera > Noctuidae > Helicoverpa > Helicoverpa armigera. The sequence continues at coordinate 2,158,447 of NC_087127.1, read as the reverse complement.
ATAAATTACATTAGTGAGATCGGTCTATAGTTTCGCCGCGCAATTTTCGACGAGATGTGAATGTGTGTTATTGCGAGTTAATGACAATTGACTGTCATAGAGTACTCAGAACATTTTTCATCTTTCTATTAAACTTGTAACATATATTGGGATCGCTCGAGAGTCGGGTGCACGACGTCATGGGTGACTCACTCACCCATGTATGACCACTATTTATCTAACTCTCACACGCGACCGTTATAAGTGTCTACTGTATGTTTTCCCATTATTATGTGCAACAGAAATGAATCAACTTTCTTTTGTCAGATGACGGTGTTTATTTTTAAAACTTTACTAGCTGCCTGCGGTTTCACTCGGGCCCCGGATGGAGACAAAAACTATCCTATGTTCTTTTCCTGGGTCTAAGCTATGTCCCCTCTAATTTTCAGCTTAACGGTTCAGCCATTCTTGAGTTATAAACACGACTTTCTTTTATTTACTTAGCTTTTCTAGCTTTGTTATATGTGTGTGTACCTATTATCAGTTAATAATATTACTCGTACTTATAGAGCTGAAGCATTTGATTTTTTATACTCGGTAATTTCAGGAACTTTCACGTCGGCAGCACGTTTTCTCCTTCTATACTCTTCTATCTGCCGTCATCTCACAAGTAACACTCCTTCTTACCATATCAGCGAATCACACAATCCAATCAATCGTTTCTCTGGTCGTCCTCTACCACTATCTGCGACCACGTTCATACTCATAACATATTTTACGGATATTTATTTGTGATATTTATATATTAATCCTGGCCGATTTTGGCTTCAGCGACTTGGGTCTGCGCTTATACGCTTCATGTGATAAATTAACTGACTAAATTTTAGAGTATTGAAGACAAGTGAAGACCTCTAGACACCGACTTCTAGAGCCATGTTTAAAGTTTTATTTTATGCCTTTCAGTGTTATGTGAAGTCGGTCCTTTATTTTTTGGAAAAAAGTTTTTTTAACTTAGTTTATGTAGGTACACATATTTTAAAAATTACAACCGAAAACCCAATAAATGATTAACTCTAAGAATATCATAGATGATTGTGTTTTTATGTAGCAAAGTGAGCCCACTGCTGGGCTGCGGCCTCCTCTCATCATCTCAAAGATTGAGCATTAATCAAAACGCTTGCTCAATGCGGGTTGGTGATTTTAGACTTATGTAAGTATAGTCTTTCCTCAAGATGTTTTTCTTCACCTTTTTATCAGCCATTGGTGTCCAAGATTATATGAATTGCCTGAAAGATGATATGAATAGGAAGGGAGTGAGTGTCAGTATGACGAGTGACAGGGGAAAATGGAAGAAAATGACATATTGCGCCGACCCCAAGTAAAATTTGGGAACAGGGCAGGAGAAAGAAAGAGGTGTCCAAGATTATTAAGTAGAGGGGAGAAATTAAAACAAATAGTGAATCTATGGAATGTTTATGATATTTTTTTATTCGATAACTTCAGTTATTGTGGGTGCAGTACAAAGTCAAACTTATTTTATTACAAAATGAAACTATTTAATTATAATATATGTAGGTGTAACACAATTAAATAAATGCTTATTTTTATTTTTTATATTTGTACATCACAGGTTTCTTATATAGGAAATTCTATATAATATAAGGATGACTAGATTTTTTTTAATAAATAGCTTTTTAAGGTTTAAACTTAAAACTAGATTATTTACAAATAAATATAGAGTACTTCATTCAGA